>NW_024425230.1:1196095-1268157 GCF_017311325.1 Ursus maritimus
GAGAGTCCCAAGCAGGCTCCATGCTTAGCACAGAGCCTGACGTGGGGTTCGATCTCATGACCATGAGATCATGACCTGAGCTGAAACCAAGAATTGGTCACTTAACCAACTGTGCCAAAAACACTTTTAAAAAATAATTTGTTTTATGTAGAACTTTTTCCTGGACATACAAAACAAGTATTAGAAACTTCAAGTAAATTTAGCAAGATTATAGAGTATAAGGTAATATATAAAAAATTGTGTGCTTTTATATACCACTACAGACAACTGGAATTGAAATTTTAAAATACTATGTAAGGTATTGTCTGGGAGAGAGAGGTCAAGATGCCAGCATAGGAAGACATTGAGCTCACCTTCTCCCATAGACACAAGAAACCTACAACTACATATGGAATTATTTTCTCTTTAGGGCACCTATATACTGGATGAACAGAGCCTCACAAGAAGAGACAGCACTGAGACATGTAGAAGAATCAGAGATGGGTCTTGCTAAAGAAAAAGTCACATCCAGATGTAGCATTACGTAGTCAGGAGGGATCTCAAAGGTACAGAAATTTTCCCTGAGAGGTGGGAGATTTGAGCTCCACATCAGACATAGGAGATATAAACCCCCCAAACACCTGACTTTGAAAACTAACAGGGAATATATCCAGGAACAGTATAGAACTGTAGAGAAAGGAAAACCCCCTCTTGAAGGACTCATGTACAGACTCACTCAATCAGAAACCAACAGAAAAATAGTAGATTGAAAAGAGCATGAACCGTAGATGAAGGAGACCCAATTGTTAATCTTGGAGCACTTGCCAGAGAAGCAGGAGGGACCTGGGCTTCTACCCAGGGACTGAGACAATGATGGAAGGCAGTTTGCTATCTCATTCTGCCATGTTGATCCTGGCACTAGTGGATCCCATATTGGAATCCTCCCTCTAGACTGCTAATACCATTGGGCACACCCTGCTGAGAGCCCAGCACAACTTTATGCCTTAGCTGGGCCTCACAGCCAACAGAAGGATAACTTTGTCCACAAGCACAACCAGAGGAGTGGCAGCCAGAAAGGCTGGGGGTCAGCCCTGCCCACCAATGTGCTCACAACATTTGTGGCATCACCACAATAGAAGATGGAACACAGCCCACATATGGAACATCCCTGGAGCACCTAGTTCTGATGGCTATAGATAATTGCACCACTGGGCCACACAGAACATCTCCTACAAAAGACCAGTCCTTCAAGACAGGGAGGTGTAGTTGAAATACGTAACACATAGATACAAACACACTGTGAAAAACAGTATGGAGTTTCCTCAAGAAAATAAAAATGGAACTATCACACAATCCAGCAATTCCACTTTTAGGTATTTATTCAAAGAAACAAAAATAGCAATTTGAAAAAAAAAATATGCACCCCATGTTCATTTCCACATCATTTACAATAGCCAAGATATGAAAGCAATATAAGTGTCCATCAGTAGGTGAATGGATAAAGAAGATCTTACCTGTATACATAATGGAATTACTCAGCCATAAAACTGAGATCTTGCCATTTGCAACACCATGGATGAACCTAGAGGGTCCTATGCTAAATGCAGTAAGTCAGACTGAGGAAGACAAATAGCACATGATTTCACTTATATGTGGAATTAAAACAAACCAAATGAACAACAACAACAACAACAAAAAACAAAGCAGAGACAGATTGACAGAACAAACTGGTGGTTGCTATAGAGGAGCGGGTTGGGGGGTGCACAAAATAGGTAAAGGGAATTAAGAGATACAATCTTCCCTTATGAAAAAATAAGACAGGGGCACCTGGGTGGCACAGTCAGTTAAGCGACCCACTCTTGGTTTTGCCTCAAGTCGTGATCTCAGGGTCGTGGTATCCAGCCCTGCATCAGGCTCTGCACTGAGTGTGGAGCCTGCTTAAGACTCTCTCTCTCCCTCTCCCTCTTCCTCTCCCTCCACCTTGCACTCTTTTTCTTTTTCTCAAGTAAATGAATAAAACTAAAAAAAAAAAAAAAGATTATACACACACGCACACACAGACATATATGTATATGTATATGTATATGTATATGTATGTATATAATCACATCTTTATCCATTCATCTATTAATGAACACTTAGGTTGTTTTCATATATTGGTTATTGTAAATAATGTTGCAACAAACATAGGGTTGTATATATCTTTTCAAATTAGTGTTTTCATTTTCTTGGGTAAATAGTAGTGGAATTACTGGATTGTGTGCTGTTTCTATTTTTAACTTTTTTTAGTTCTGTTTTTAATTTTTTGAAGACCCTCTATATTGTGTTCTACAGTGGTTGCACCAATAATTCTATCAACAATGCATGAGGGTTCCCTTTTCACCACATCCTCATCAACATTTGTTATTTCTTGCCTTTTGATACTAGCCATTTTGACAGGTGTAAGGTGATATCTTATTGGGACTTTGTTTAACATTTTCCTGATGATTAGTGATGTCAAACATCTCGTGTGTCTGCTGGCCATCTGTATGTGTTCTTTGGAAAAATGTCTACTCAGGTCTTCTGCTCATCTTTAAATCAGATTATCTGGGGTTTTGTTGAGTTGTCTGAGTTCTTTATATATTTTGAATTAATCTTATCAGATGAATAATTTGCAAAAATCTTCTCCCATTTAGTAGATTGCCTTTTTGTTTTGTTGACAGTTTCCTTCAACTGTACAAAAGCCTTTTATTTTGGTGTAGTCCCAAATATTTATTTTTTATGTTTAATTGATTTTTAACAAGTATACCAAGACAATTTGCTGGAACAAGGTAAACTCTTCAACAAATCATCCTGGGGTAATTGGATACCCCTATGGGGGCAAAAAAGGAAATTTGACACATACTTCACACTACACATAGGTATGATTTTTGAATCCCTCATATACTTGAATATAAGAGCTGAAATTAAAAAAAAAACTTTTAGAAGAAAATAGGGAAGGAAATATTTGCATCCGGGGCATAGGCAAAAACTTTTTAAAATACGAAATGAAGCACAAAACACAAAGGAAAAACTAAATAATAAATGAGATTTTATCAAGATTAAAATATTTTTGTCTTCAAATGACATTCTTGCAAATGTCATGTCCTAGCATGTACATTCTTAATATAATATGTAAGATTAGAATATATTGCATGTGTATAATGTTATATATAACACATCCTATATCTTAACTTGATGTATAACTTTTTTTATTGTAAAATATTTTGTCATTCAGCTGACAATGCTTTATATATACTAGATTTTGAAAACATCTTGGTTTTTGATTGATTGAATGAAAATTAATGCAGTCCTAATACACTCAGCTGATTTCAGCACCATATCTGAGATTGATTCCAAATGAGGTGAGATGTAACTTTAATGAACAGAATGGGAGAGCCATTCTGTGGAGGGAGTGGGCTGAGTAACACACCAGTGAGCTAAAGGGAACCATCAAAGACAGAAGACTCATTCTTTACTTTTCCCACTAACATCCAAACTCTCACTCTTAAATATGAGGAATTAGTCAATTGTGTATCCTGATGGGATTTAAAGACATTCAGTGCTCACATTAAATGATATTTTTAAGTCTGTTTTTTAAAGATTCACTTATGCCAATGTTACCAATTTTGTTTTATAATTTGTTACATGTTTCACTACCTCCTTCTGATGAAGGAAAGTGAAATTTTCTCTTACAGGTGAGCAAGGCATCAAGAATAATTCAAATAAGGATGGGACTGCTGTAAATCGTGAAACATAAGAATTAGTCTCACCATTGTAGGTTTCAGGGCTACTTTTGCTGCAGAATAGAGGTGACAGCTTCAGTGATGCAGATTTATCTAGGACCCATTGAGAGAGAGTTATGGGAAGAAAGGAAATCACAGATGATGAGTGACTGAGCATGTCTCATGCTCTACTGATTTTTTTACCTTTACCTTTTGCAGAAGGGTCATTTTAGGCTTTACTCTTCCTTTACTGCGTGTGTGCCTCTTTGTGCATGTATGTGTGTGTTTCATTGTGTTGCAAATTGTGAGATAGAACAGTGGGAAGGGATATTCCTAATTTTGAGGCTTTCAGACCATTCCTAATGTCTGTTTATATATACTCTTTTATATACTCTTACATTCTTCAGAACCTCTATGAGGGGTGCCTGGGTGGCTTAGCTGGTTAAGTGTCCAGCTCTTGGTTTTTACTCAGGTCATGATCACAGGGTGGTGGGACCAAGCTCCATGTCTGGTTGTATGCTCAGCTGGAAGTCTGCTTGAGATGCTCTCTCTCCCTCTGCCCCTCTCCCCACTCAAGTGCATGCTTTCTCTCTCAAATAGATAAATCAATAGATCTTTTTTTTAAAAGAACTTCTTTGAAGATCCAAGTATATTTTCTCTTTAATGCTAAGATTTTTTTTTTTTTGGATCAACCTGTTTCTTGGGTCCACTTCAATCCTATACTGAATAAAATACTGGGATACATGAGGGAGACCCACTCACTGTGGTTAAGAACTGCTGTCCATGTTCCCTACTATGAGAGCACCCACTAGCTGCCGGTGCCAGGTTGTAGGCCCTAGTCTCTGTCATTATTTCTCCATCAGAACTACACAGCCCATGATGGCTGGGTCTTCCTATTTGTAAGGACTGGGGCCAGCATGGGCATGATCCCTGCCTTTTTATATCTAAGGCAATGCAACCAGTGTGATTCGTTTTTCTCTATAAAAATAATATCAGTATACCTGTTCCTGATACTTCTTTCTCCCAACGCACAAAGCAATATATTGTTTTTCTCCTCTAGAAGCCTGAGCCATCTTTTTTTTTTTTTTTTTTGTCAGTGCGGATAAGATAAAGGAGGAATTAGAAGGTGGGAGATTATCCTTTCTCTAGATGAAAATAACCCTAAAATGTCAATTTTTCCATATAGTCAGTTCCAAAAAGCAAGTTGCAGAAATAATTGAAACTGTCAATTAGAAAGGACAATAATATATGTTAATTAGTCCCTCTTACATACATGGACCCACACAAATTGAGACATTAACAAAACTTTTCCTTTAACCAGCAACTACCCCTCATCAGAGCTTAGTGTCACAGAGTTGCTCTCAATCCCAAAGGAGATCAGGGCAGAAGAAACACACAACTAACTCTTAGATTTTAAGCTTGAAAACACATGATTTGGGTGAAAGCATAAAAATAATAATTAGTTAAAAATATGTATACTTATGTAAACATGCACATATTTTGGGAATAAGGTCAATCCAGTATAACCTGTATCCATCTCAACTACAAAAATAACCCATCTTTAATGAAGGGAGAATAATTTTTTTTTTTTAAAGGAACAGTCTTGGGTGCCTGGGTGGCTCAGTCAGTTGAGTGTCTGCCTTTGGCTCAGGTCATGAACCCAGAGTCCTGGGATTGAGTCCTGCATTGGGCTCCTTGCTCAGCAGGGAGTCTGCTTCTCCCTCTACCCCTCCCCCTTGCTTGTGGTCTCTCTCTCTCTCTCTCACTCTTTCTCTCGAATAAATAAAATCTTAAAAAAAAAAAAAGGAACAGTTTTGGGGGAGGAAAGTTTGGGACCTAAGAGAAGATTAGATCTGTGCCTTTTCCACCTTTAGCTTCAGAAATTATTAATAGCCCCAAAGGTTCCCATTACCATATGACTTAGAATTCATAGAGATGGCAACATGACAGGTCAGGACCTCAGCTCCCCTTTCGTTCCTAGAGTCCAGAAAGGCCCCACATTATATTTGGAATTCAGTGAGGCAGAAAGAGAGAGCAGGTGCTTGCTGGTGTCAGAGAAGCCATGTGAAGGGCACTTGGTAAAAGGATGTGGGTAGATAGTCCTTCACTGGGTGAGGATGAGCTCCATGTCCCTGGCTCCCCATGCTAGAGATGAGTGTGGAAATCTGTACACTGTCCTCTGTTTCAGTCATGGAGAAAGCCCACACCACCTATCCTCAGGATCAGACCAGATACGTCAGCATAACTTCAAGAGTCACTGTGGCCCTAAGGGAAAATTATTAGTGTGGCAACAGTCGCATTATGACCTGAAGCATAGAATCAATTGCAGGGATAACAAGGATCAGAAAATTTTCAGAGGCTGAAGAATCTCTTTGAGACTGTGTTCAAACCTGAATGAACCAATGCGTCATTACATTGTCACTGAACTCACCTGGTAACAGGGAGGATTATGCCCTTGCCTTAGGTAGTTTGGAGGATTGGAATCATGCAGTCATCACAAACTTGGGAAAATGAAATTATACTTCTGTACCCCTGGCTCTAGGACCAAGGGATTTTAGCAGTTGCATGTTCTGCCTTCAACATCACTTTTAAGGATGCCTGTGCTGAATACCTCTGCGTGGTTGTCCTGTTTGATGGGCTAAACACTCTGTTCTCCCCCATGATGAGCTCTTATTCAAGTTCTGAGATTTGGAGCTGCTGTTCTTCCTGAGAATAATTGTCAGATTTGGGAAAACAACAAAGACATCACATTCTGGGATCAAGAAAGTATTTTGAAAATAGATGAATTATGGGAAAACCAGCCTTGCCCCCACCTCAGCCTTCTACCCACTCCATCCCCAGATTAATCAAGTTTCCCCAAGCTGGGAAGAAAAGGCAGAATTGGAGAGCTGTCAGGGGTTAATTTCCCTGCAAACTGTATCCCAGTGCACAGAATGGAATGCTGGTGTGACTTAGGTAATGCTAACTCTCTAAATCGTTAAGCTTCAGTCGCCTAATGTGATAGAGGCTTAAACTGTACCCACACTGCTTGCTTCAATGGTGCTTACATTGTGTGATAAGCCAGTGAGTAGCTTATCACAGGGGATGTTGGCATTCAGCCTTCTTGACTGGGGACTCTGTCTTCTCCTAGGGCCCAGTGTCCTCTACAAGGGAAGAAAAATGAAGGATGGCACATGGGAGTTATTTATGGGCCAGAGACGGGCATCACTTCTGTTCATGTTTCACTGGCCCAGAGTATGCAAGCTCTGTAAGCTCTGTACCCAGGATAATGTGAAAAAGTGTTTGGGGAATGCTGGTCCTGTCCCTGCTAAACCTCATTACAGGTCTGGGCATCTGAGGGTAGAGGTGGCTTTTGGTCTGCATCATAGGGTCACAGATAAAGTGATAGTTTGAGAATGTTAGGCAATCAGACTTTCCTACGGCTTAGGAGGAGGGCCAGAAGCCCTGAGAACTCATGGACATTAGACAACCCAGGAGGTATGCCTGGAAGGACTCACATATTAATCTTTCAATCACAGTGTTATATTTTTGATAAGTAAAAATACCTTCTTTGTTGCTTTTTAAAGATACTTAATATTGACTAATAGTATTTTTTATACACAATACAGCTGAACTTAAGTAATTACAATGGATAGTATCTTACACAAGAATTATGTTCTAAATGCATCCTGTAAAGTAAAAATCATATTCAGATGAATTTTTCCTTTACTTCACATGACCACAAAATAACCAAAACATAGATCCTGAATGCTTAAAAGCTGTATAACTGAAATTCACAACAATAATATTAAACAGGGGATAACAAAGGATGGATTTGCTTATTGGTTTTCCTTCATTTGCAAGTCATATGAATATTTGCCCTAAGTATTAGATTAAGAATCAAAGTCCAACTGCAATTAAATCATGCAAGTTCATAATGATAGGCATTATGTGATTTATCAAGTTCAGACAGACATGTGGATATTACAAGATAAACATGTAATACACGCACATACACTCATAAGCACACACATGTATTTTTATGCTAAGGTTTATAACCCGTATACTATTAATGATAAGCAAATTGTTTATTAAATTGCTCATCAATACAATGGCTTATTCAATGTCTCTTATTAAGCATGTGAAAAAGATGCTTATAAGCACTGTTTGGCTTGGAGGAAAATAAGCACAGCAGTGATGTTCTGTTTTGTTAGTTTGTCAACTATGTCAGTAGGCCCAACTGAAAATATTACATAAATAACACATTAGTCTGAGAAGATGTGTCCCAGGAGTACATCAGATTAACCTGTTGACACATTTGGTAAGGAATTGACATTACTTTTGGAAGTCATATAGTTGGTTGTGAAATGTTGGGAAAAATAGCAAGTAAATAAAACAATAAGCCTAAAGTGTCTTCGTTGGTCTTCCGACTACTTCTGAGGGCTCCCGTGGCAGGACATTGATCTCCCTGCAGGTCCTCCCCACAGTTTCCACTGACTACATCTTTTCCCCTGACACATCCTCTCCGCACAGAAGGTGGGATTGAAATTTTCAGTTACTCAGTCAGTATGTGTTACGTGAAAGCTGAACCCTAGGGTAACAATGCTGAAAGTGTAGTTAGCTTCTTCCCAGATGTAGCTGAGCCATGGAATCAGGCATGACCAGGTCTCAGATCTCAACCACACCATATTCATAGGGGCTGACTGGAGTGGATCAGAGCAGCCTTCTTCTTGCCAAACAGTTCATTCTGGTCTGAAATCCTTTATGTGCTGAGAACAATAATAGTGTCAGGGAGATAATAAGCAGGAAAGGGGTTAGCGCTTCCGATTTAAAATGGAATGATTTGGGAAGACCTCAGAGAAAGTGGTGGGCATCTGAGTAAAGATGTGAAGGATGGGTGCAATGTTTAGCAGTCAGCCAGGAGGCAGCTGAGAGTGTGATGTGGAGACAGAAGGGAGGGTAAATCAAAGCAGTAATGTGAAAGTGGGGTGTCTGTCATGGAGGGCTGGGGACCCCACTGTGAAGAATGTTCTGGTACTGTGAGATGGAAATTCCTGGAAGGCTTTGTGAGGAGAATGGCAACCCACTTATAATTGCAAAATTGCAAGGATGAACTGATAGATTTGCAAGGCAGGGCAAGGCAGGAAGGGCTTTCTTAAAAGAGAATTAATACTAAGAGGAAAGGGCCCCGGGGGGGAAAAAATGCTTACTTAGTAAGAGAGCCTCCATTATCAAAAAGAAAATGTCCAGGCAGATACATTTGTATCAGCTACCTGGAGATCTGGATGTTTACTTTTGAAGCCCCTGCTTCCTGCTCAGTCCAGCTGTTCTGTGTGTTATCCTAAGCAGGGACTAGTTCCTAGAGTAGGCTGTTTAACTTCTCAATGCCTCAGTGTCCTTACCTGTAAAATGGGCTTAAAATAAAACTTAGTTCAAGAGGTTATTATAGGGATCCAATGAAATAATATATGAAAACTGCTTGAACAATTTGACACATATGGCAAGAACTTACTAAGCAGTGATAAAAAGTGCAGGTTTACAAGACTAAGATCTAAAATGACAATTGAAGCATTGGGTTTATGATGTGGACTCTAGCATTTTGATTCATTTTTATTTGATTACTTTAGGAATTTAAATCTGTGTCATTACACACTAAACTGTATTTGCAGAATATCAAACCACCCAGGGGTAAGATTTGTCAAACCAAGTGAATGTCCACTGACTTTTTAATAGAAGTGACTGAATTCTATAAATATTAATTTCAATGTTGCATATTTGTTTCAGATAGGTCTTGACATTCTCTGAGCATATTGATATGTGGATCACTAGAAAGAGTAGAAGATCAAAGCAAATCCTATTTGGAGAGTAAAATATAGAATAAGTGATTTTTTTTACCCCTATAATGATGTCAATAATAATATCAGATAAAGTAAATTTCAGAGCAAGAAAAATTACCATGGATAGAGGCAGTCATTGCATAATGATAAAATGGTAAATTTCCAAAAAGATATAACAATCTAAATATGTATGCACCTAACACAGAGGATCAAAAAACATGAAGCAGAATTGAAAGTAGAAATAGACAAATCCACAGTTATAATCAAAGATTTCAATACTCCTCATTCAGCTATCGAAAGAGGAATTAGAAAATCAATGAGCTTAGAGAAAAACTGAATAATACCATCAATCAACTTGATTCAAATAACAATTATAGAAAATTCCACCCAAAGACAGCAGAATGCATATTCCTTTCAAGAGCTCATAGAACACATTTCAATATAGAACATATTCTGGATCACAAACAAACTTAAATTTAAGATAATTGAAAATCTATAAAGTATGTTCTCTTATCATAGTGAAATTAAATAGGTATGGATATCAGAAAGGAATCTGAGAAATTCCCCTATACTCTAAAGTTAAATAACACACTTTTAGAAATTCATGAGTCAAAATAGAAGCTTCAAAGGAAATTATAAAACATTTTTGAACTAAATGAAAGTGAAAATATGACTTGTTGAATGCAGTCATATTTGTTGAATGCAGCTAACACAGTGTCTAGAGGAGAACTTACAGGATTAAATTCTTGCATCGATAAAGAAGAAAGTCTTCAAATCAATGAGGTTTTCAACTTAATACATTAGAAAAAGAACCAAGCAAACCCAAATCAAACAGAAGAAAGGACTAATAGATACAAAACCAAAATCTATGAATTTGAAATAGAAAAAAATATAGTCATTAAAAGTAGGTTTTTGGAAAAAGATCAAGAAAAGAGATGAAGAGAAGACACCAATTACCATTATCAGCAGAAACATCACTACAATGCCCACAGATAATAAGGGATACTAATGGACAACAAAGACAATAAGGGCAGTAAGGAAATATAGTTTTTAAACATTTTATTTATTTATTTGACAGAGAGGAAGTGGGAGAGAGAGAGAGCACAAGCAGGGGGAGCAGCAGGTAGAGGGAGAGGGAAAAGCAGACTCCCTGCAGACCAGGAAGCCCGATACAGGGCTCAATTCTAGGACTCTGGGATCATGACCTGAGCCAAAGGCAGACACTTAACTGAGCCAACTGGGCACCCCGCAATAAGGAAATATTAAAACAATCCTATGTGCATACATTCATCATTTTGATGAAATGTAACAAACTACTGAAAACTCTTGTGTAAAAAAAAATTAATAAATTTTCTAATTTTACTTCTACTCAATAAATTTAATTCATAATTAAGGAACTTTCAAAAAAAAATTACCAGGTCCATGCAGTTTTATTGGCAAATTCTACTGAATATTTAAGGAAAGAAATAACAGAAATTCTATGCATATCTTCCAGTAAATGGAAAAGAGAGAAAGTCCCAATACTTCTTATGTCTGATATCAATAATGGAGAAAGATAGTAAAAGAAAACTATAGTCTAATATCCCTCATAAACTTAGGAACAAAAATCTACAACAAAATAACATGCCAAATCCAATAATGACAGGAATATAAGGCTGATTCAGTATTTGAAAATAAATCCATGCAACCCATAATACTAATATATCAAAGAAGAAAAACCACAAGATCATATTAATCAATGCAGAACAATTTTTCAATTTCAACATCCATGCATGGTAATATTGTCAACAACGTGGAAATAGAGAGGAAATCTTTAAAAGAGCAAAAATCCATCCACCAATTAATCAACATCAATAAATCCATCCACCAATTAATCAACATCAATAAATCTGTAAAAAAAAATCTTGATAAATCTGAAAAAAAAAAAAACAAAAAACAAACCCTAAAAACAAAAAACAAATAAAAAAAAATCCTAAAGCAGATATTCTACCTAATGGTAAAGGGACAAATATTCTTTCCTTGTAATCAGGAACAAGGGAGGGGTATCTGCTCCTACCATTTCTATTTAATGTTGTACCAGAAATCTTAGCTTGTGCAATACAGTGAGGAAAAGAAAGAAAAGCCATACTGGAAGGGACCAAAAAGTCCCTAATTGCAGGTGACATAATTCTACCCATAGAAATTTACAAAGAACCTACCAAAAATCTCCTTAAGTGAAAAAAGTGAGTTGGTAACATCAACAGTCACTTCTAATCAATGTCTTCTATTGTCTCCATTGATGTACAAAGTCAAGCTGCCCTGGGTCAGTCTTAAATCAGGATTAAAACAAGGGACCAACAGTCCTTGCCTAAATGGGACTGCCCTTTCCACTTGCCCTCAAACTCCTTGCCTATCCTTCCTGTAGGTGGTGGTGTGTGGAAGGCAGGGGCATGGTCAACTTTGAATGAAAACTCATTCTTGGAATAAAATGAATCTGGCATGGAGACTTAAAATAAGAACATGGTTGGAAAAAGGGAAAACTTAACATGAGTAGAAAACAAATGATAGTTCACAATTTCTTGCATCTGTGGTCATCATCAGGGCAGCACAGTGAGGAAGTTTGGGAACACTTAGAAGCCAGTATTCACAGGCAGAAGAATGGGTGATATGGTATTGTAAATAATGATGCAGTCAGGATTAAGTGTTACTAGAAACTTCAGATATAAGTAGATCTATAATATTTCAATACGAATGTGTTGGGAAGAGCCCTGACAGTATGAGTAATGGTAGTGTTGCTACATTTTTCTAGTGGTTAGAGACATGAAATTAGCCAGGACTGGCACATTTGACAATAAAAGACTTAGCAAGGAATCTTCATGTTTATGGGCAAAAACTAAATCTGCCACTCTTCTATTAAAGCCCTCTTGAGCTGACTAATGTGATAATCCCTTTTAATTTCTATGTTCTATTTGACTTTCTCTAGCAGCAGCTCTGGTGAATTAAGAAGACCAGATGCATAGTCACTATCAGAAATGGCTCAAAAAATCCTCTCTTTTAGCTGCTTAGCTGTCTTCCAATTTCAAATTTCAGAATTTGTGAGAGTATGTGGCATGGTGAGGAGTGGAGGAGGAAATCACAGGTTGAGATATATGTTAAAATGTACCCAAATACATTTATGAAAACATTCAAATTATTTTCCAAGGGAAAAAAGTTCATTCACCAATAGTCACAAATATTTATTGAGACTGGGTGATGGGCATTAAGGAGGGCACGTGGTGCGATGAGCACTGGGTGTTATATGCAACTAATGAATCATTGAACACTACATCAAAAACTAATGATGTATTATATGTTGGCTAATTGAATTTAAATAAAAAATGGAAAAAAAAAACCAACCCACAAATATTTATTAAGAACATGTTGTGCTAGGGGCGCCTGGGTGGCTTGGTCGTTAAGATTCTGCCTTCGGCTCAGGGCGTGATCCCAGAGTCCTGGAATCGAGCCCCACATCGGGCTCCTCCGCTGGGAGCCTGCTTCTTCCTCTCCCACTCCCCCTGCTTGTGTTCCCTCTCTCGCTGGCTGTCTCTCTCTCTGTCAAATAAATAAATAAAATCTTAAAAAAAAAAAAAAGAACATGTTGTGCTAGACATTGTGGGAGATAAAAATTTCAAGATACACACTCTGCTTTCAGGAGGTGTGTACTTTAACTATGGGGCTAAAATAGCAGAAAAGGAACTATATAACAGTATACACACACACAGTAAATAGTCCTGGATTCATGGGGGAGAGATATCACAGTGAACTGAAGGTAGGATATAAGCAAGGATATGGGGGATGGGTAGGGAGTGGTATTTATTTCTAGAATCAATTAATTTTTATTTTATTTTTATTTTTTATTATATTATGCTAGTCACCATACAGTACATCATTAGTTTCTGATGTAGTGTTCCATGATTCATCGTTTGTGTATAAAACCCAGTGCTCATTGAAATACATGCTCTCCTTAATACCCATCACCGGGCTAGCCCATACCTCACCCCCCTCCCCTCTGACACCCTCAGTTTGTTTCCCAGAGTCCATAGTGTCTCATGGTTCATCTCCCTCTCTGATTTCCCCCCCTTCATTTTCCCCTTCCTTCTTCTAATGTCCTCCATGATATTCCTTATGTTCCACATATAAGTGAAACCATATAATTGTCATTCTCTGCTTGACTTATGTCACTTAGCATAATCCCCTCCAGTTCCAACCACGTCGATGCAAATGGTGGGTATTCATCCTTTCTGATGGCTGAGTAATATTTCATTGTGTATACGGACCACATCTTCTTTACCCATTCATCTGTTGAAGGGCATCTTGGGTCCTTCCACAGTTTGGTTATTGTGACCATTGCTGTTATGAACATTGGGGTGCACATGCCCCTTCTTTTCACTACATCTGTATCTTTGGGGTAAATACCTGGTAGTGCAATTGCTGGGTCATAAGGTAGCTCTATTCTTAACATCTTGAGGAACCTCCATACTGTTTTCCAGAATGGCTGTACCAGCTTGCATTCCCACCAATAGTGCAAAAGTGTTCCCCTTTCTCCACATCCTTGCCAAATTTTTTTGTTCCCTGTTTTGTTAATTTTTGCCATTCTAGCTGGTGTAAGGTAGTATGTCATTGTGGTTTTGATTTACATTTTTTCCTAATGGCTAGTGATGTTGAGCATTTTTTCATGTGTCTGTTAGCCTTTTGTATGTCTTCTTTGAAGAAGTGTCTGTTCATGTATTCTGCCCATTTTTTGACTGGGTTTTTAGTTTTTTGAGTGTTGAGTTTGAGAAGTTCTTTATAGATCTTGGATATCAGCCCTTTATCTGTATTTGCAAATATCTTCTCCCATTCTGTGGGATTCCCATTCTTAGTTTTGTTGACTGCTTCCTTTGCTGTGCAGAAGCTTCTTATCTTGATGAAGTTCCAAAAGTTCGTTTTTGCTTTTGCTTCACTTGCCTTTGGAGATGTGTCTTGAAAGAAGTTGCTGTGCCTGGTGTTGAAGAGGTCACTGCCTATGTTCCCTCCCAGGATTTTGATGGATTCCTGTTTCACATTTAAGTCTTTCATCCATTTAGAGTTTATCTTTGTGTATGGTGTAAGGGAACGGTCCAGTTTCATTCTTCTATATGTAGCTGTCCAATTTTCCCAGCACCATTTATTGAAGAGACTGTCTTTTTTCCATTGGATATTTTTTCCTCTTTTGTCAAAGATTAGTTGACCATAGAGTTGAGGGTCCATTTCTGGAGTCTCTATTCTGTTCCATTGGTTTGTGTGTCTGTTTTTGTGCCAGTACCATGCTGTCTTGGTGATCACAGCTTTGTACTATAGCTTGAAGTCAGGTAACGTGATGCTCCAGCTCTGTTTTTCTTTTTCAATATTCCCTTGATGATTTGGGGTCTTTTCTGGTTCCATACCAATTTTAGGATTATTTGTTCTAGTTCTTTTAAAAATGACAATGATATTTTAATAGGTATGGCATCGAAAGTGTAAATTGCTCTGGGCAGGATAGACATTTTAACAAAGTTTGTTCTTTTGATCCATGAGCATGGAATATTTTTCCGTCTTTTTGTGACTTCTTCAATTTCTTTCATAAGTTTTCTGTAGTTTCTAGAGTATAGACCCTTTACCTCTTTAGTTAGGTTAATTCCTAGGTATTTATGGTTTTTGTCGCTATTGTGAATGGAATTGATTCCTTAATTTCTCTTTCTACAGTTACATTGTTAGTGTATAGAAAAGCAACTGATCTCTGTGCATTGATTTTGTTTCCTGCCACATTACTGAATAGTTCTATAAGTTCTAGTAATTTGGGGGTGGAGTCTTTGGGTTTTCCACATAAAGTATCATGTCATCTGCAAAGAGAGAGAGTTTGACCTCTTCTTTGCCAATTTGGATGCCTTTTATTTCTTTTTGTTGTCTATGAAGACTAAGACTTCTAGTCCTATGTTGAACAATAGTGGTGAGAGTGGGCATCCCTGACATGTTGCTGATCTTGAGGGAAAAGCTCTCAGCTTTGAGAGAATTATATTCTCCCCATTGAGAATTATATTCCCTGTGGACTTTTCATATATGGTTTTTATGATATTGAGGAATGTCCCCTCTATCCCTATACTCTGAAGAGTTTGAATCAGGAATGGATGTTGTATTTTGCCAAAGGCTTCTTCTGCATCAATTGAGAAGATTCATTTGGTTCTTGTCTTTTCTTTTATTGATGCCCTCTACCACATTGATTGATTTGCAAATATTGAACCACACTTGCATCCCACGCATAAAACCTTCTTGGTCGTGGTGAATAATCTTTTTAATGTACCATTGGACACTATTAGCTAGGATCTTGTTGAGTATTTTGGCATCCATGTTTATCAGGGATATTGGTCTGTAATTCTCCTTTTTGATAGGCTCTTTGCCTGATTTTGGGATCAGGGCAATGCTGGTCTCATAGAATGAGTCTGGAAGTTTTCCTTCTGTTTGTATTTTTTCGAACAGCTTCAGTGGAGTAGGTATTATTTCTTCTTTATATGTTTGGTAGAAATCCTCTGGGAAGCCATCTGGTGCTGGACTTTTGTTTTTTGGGAGGTTTTTGATTGCTGCTTCAATATCGTTACTGGTAATTGGTCTATTTCTTCCTGTTTCATTCTTGGTAGTTTGTACATTCCCAGGAAGGCATCTGTTTCTTCCAGGTGGCTGAATTTGTTGGCATATAGTTGCTGGTTATAATTACTAATAATTATTTCTATTTCCTTGGTGTTAGTCGTGATCTCTCCCCTCTCATTCATGATTATATTAATTTGAGTCCTTTCTCTTTTCTTTTGGATAAGTTTGGCCCATGGTTTATTGATCTTATTAATTCTTTCAAAGAACCAGCCTCTAGTTTCATTGATCTGTTCTACTGTTTTCCTGGTTTCTATTTCATTGATCTCTGCTCTAATCCTTATTATTTCTCTTCTCCTGCTTGGTTTAGGCTTTATTTGAGGTCTTTTTCCAGCTCCTTTAGGTGTTGGGTTAGCATGTGCATTTGGGATTTTTCTAGTTTTTTGAGAGAGGCTTGGACGGTGATGTATTTCACCCTTAGGACCGCTTTTGCAGTATCCCATAGGTTTTGGACTGATGTGTTTTCATTCTCATTGTTTTCCATGAATTGTTTAAGTTCTTCTTTAATTTCCTGGTTGACCCATTCATTCTTTAGCAGGATGCCCTTTACCTTCCAAGTGTTTGAATTCCTTCCAAATTTTTTCTTGTGATTGAGTTCCAATTTCAAGGCATTGTGGTTTGATATCATGCAGGGAATAATCTCAACCTTTTGGAATTGGCTGAGATCTGATCTGTGACCCAGAATGTAGTCTATTTTGGAGAAAGTTTTATGTGCATTCGAGAAGAATGAATATTCCCTTGTTTTAGGGTGGAATGTTCTGTATATATCTATGAAGTCCATCTGATCCAATGTGTCATTCAAAGCTCTTGTTATTTTGTTGATCTTCTGTTTGGAGGATCTCTCTGGTGCTGAGAGTGGAGTGTTAAAATCTCCTATTATTAATGTATTATTGTCAATCTGATTCTTTATTTTGGTTAACAGTTGGTTTATGTAGTTGGGTGCTCCCATGTTGGAGGCATACATATTTACAATTGTTAGATTTTCTTGTTGGATAGACCCTTTAAGAATGATACAGCATCTCTCTGCTCTTCCAGTCTTTGATTTTAAATTCTAATTTGTCTGATATAAGATTTGCTATCCTAGCTTTCTTTTGAGGTACATTGGCATGAAACATGGTTCTCCATCCCTTCACTTTCAGTCTGGAGGTATTTTTAGGATCAAAATAAGTCTCTTGTAGACAGCATATAGATGGGTACTGTCCTTATTTCTAATCTGCAACCCTGTGCTGTTTCATGGGGGCATTTAGGCCATTCATGTTGAGAGTTACTACTGAATGACATGTGTTTATTGCCATCCTATTGTCTGTACAGTCTCTGTTACTATGGATTGCCTGTAAATTTCTGGTCCATATTACTCTTGGGGTCTTTCTTCTTTTATAGACTCCCCTTTAGTATTTCTCACAGGGATGGCTTGGTGGTCACATATTCTTTCAGTTTCTGCTGGTCGTGGAAGCTCTTTATACCTCCATCCATTCTGAATGACAGCCTTGCTGGATAAAGTATCCTTGGCTGCATGTTCTTCTCATTTAGTACCCTGAATATGTCTTGCCAGCCCTTTCTGGCTTGCCAGGTCTCTGTGGTCAGGTCCAACGTTATTCTGATGTTCTTCCCTCTGTACATAAGGAATCTCTTCCCCCTAACTGCCCTTAGGATGCCTTCCTTGGTTCTAAGATCTGCGAGTTTTACTATTACATGCTGAGGCATTGGTCTGTTCTCTTTGATCTTGGGTGGGGTCCTCTCTTCCTCTAGGACACGAATGCTTGTTTAATTCCCCAGATTAGGGAAGTTCTCAGTTACAATTTGCTCAGATATATCTTCTAGTCCTCTCTCTCTCCACCTCCTCAGGCATCCCAACTATTCTGATATTGGAACGTTTCATGGTGTCGTTGATTTCTCTGTCTGTTCTCATGGATTTTAAGCTGTTTGTTCCAGTCCTCCTCCTGTTGATTCCTTTCTATCAGTTTATCTTCTAGATTACTAATTTGTTCTTCTGCCTCATTTGCCCTCGCTGTTAGAGTATCCAGTTTAGAGTGCATCTCATTCATAGCATTTTTAAGTTCAGCCTGATTATCTCTCATTTCTGCTCTTAGGGATTCTATGCTGCCATTAATGGTTTTCTCAAGTCTTGCTATTGTCTTCATAATTGTTACCCTGATGTCTATTTCTGAATTCTTGGTTATATCCATATCCATTAGGTCTGTGGGAGAGGCCATTGTCTCTGGTTCTTTTCTTTGTTGTGAGTTCCTCCTCCTAGTCATTCTGTTGAGGGGGTGGTTGAGGGAATGTACAGAGCCAAAAATATCAACCACAATCCAGGCAAGGGGCAGCGTGGGAAAGTTTGGAGCTATCAGAAGACATCATCAAAAAACCCCAGTCAAAATGAACACTGTGCTCATCTTCTTATCTTTTATAAGATTTATAAAGTTAAAAAAAAATGTGGGGTGATGGGAGGGGGGCTATAATGTCTCAATGCGGCAGAGATAGTGTGTTTCAGTTCTTCCTGGTTGTATTTTGTTTTCTTTGTTAGAGAAGACTACTTCCCAGAATTACAGGAAAATTAAAACTGGTATATATATAAAGGTAGTATTGAATAGGGAAAAAAGACTACATTGAAGCTTACATCTATATATAAAAAAAGAAAAAGAAAAAATATAGGTGTGAAAATGTACAAGTTAAAAAGTTACCATGCACTATGTTGTGTTAAACATCTAGTTGAAATGATAAGTATGGGGGGAAAAAAAGCAGAAGAAACACGAGAAAGAATAAAAAAAAAAAAAAGAATGTACATAGGAAAAGAAAGAAAAGAAAAGAAGAAAAGAAATACACAGGAAAAAAAAAAAAAAAAGGAAAGAAATACACAGGCTGTGAGGCAACACCAGGAGCTCAATATACTATACAGTTTTATGGGAACCCTCAGCTTGTCATTCTCTTGTTCTTCCAGTTTGTCTTCTGGGGGAGGGGCCTGCCGCATTGTTTCTCAGGCAACCCTGCTTGGGCAGAGTTGCCCTGCCCCCTATCAAAGGGCTATGCTCCATGGAAACCAGTTTTTTAGGCTTTTGTTCTCTGGCAGCTTTTTGCACCTTTTCAGAGGGTCAGAGCAAAGGAAAACATCTGCTCCTAGACCTCTGCTCCTGAGGAGAGAAGCCACAGTCTGCTCTTCTCTGAACCCTCTGGACTGATGATCCTCTGCCCCCGAAGAAATCCGGACATATAATCTTACATCTCAGGCTAATTTCATGGGTGTTCAGACTGGCTTGGTAGATATCCAGCTAAATTCAGGGGACCAGTTGAAATGGAGTCCCCTACTCCTCTGCCATCTTGTCCCTGCCCCCTAATTTTAGAATCAATTAATTTTTTAAAATGAGTTTACCAAAGTAATTGAAACCTAACTTTAAAAAAAATGTCATGTATAGTGCTCCAAAAATTCTTATTTGTAAATCTAACAAAGCATGTATATTCTGAAAAGTACAAATCAAAAAGCTAAGTAAATGGATAGACGCAATATGTTCATAGATTAGAAAACTAATCAATCAGTGGAATGAATGAAATCCTGAAGGAGATCCACACAGATATGGTCAATTAATATTTTTATTAATATTAAAAGGCAATTCAGAGGAGAAAGAATAGTCTTTCAATAAATTTTGGAACAATTGGACATCCATACGCAAGAAAAAAATACACTTCAATCTAGACTACACACTCCGTGAAAACTAACTGAAAATTTAATGCAACTGAATTCAAAATGTAAAAAAAAAAATTACACTTTTTGATGAAAACAGGAGAAAGTCTGCCATATCTTGGGTTAGGTAAAGAGTTCATGGATATGATACCATAAGTGCAACTCATAAAAGTAAAAATGCAAAATAGGATTTCATAAGAATTAGAAGTAAATATTTCTTCAAAATATAGTTAAGGAAATGAAAAGATAAGCTAGTTCGGAGAAAATATTTGCAAAGCATATATTTGGGGGAAAAAAACCAAAACAAACCCTTGTATCCAGAATATATAAAGACTTTTCAAAACTCAATAAGAAAAGAAATATCCAATAAATACATAGGCAAAAGATTTTAACAGACACTTAACCTAAAGAAAGTAACCTAACTGGATGGCAGATAAGCACATGAAAGGATGTTCAACATCACTAGTGATAAGAGAAATGCAAATTAAAACTAGAACAGCACACAGCTATTAGAATGAATAAAGTTAAAAAGACTAGCCATAGCAAGCATTGTTAAAGATGTATAGGAAATAATATTCTTACACTGCTGGTAGGAATGTAAAATGGTTTAATTATTTTGGTAGTTTGGCAGTTTCTCAAACATTTGAACATATATACCTAGCATATGAGTCACGTCACTCCTATCTACCCAAGAGAAGAGAAATCACATGTCCATGCAAAGACTTGTACATAAATGTTTGTAGCAGCTTATTTGTAATAGCCTCAAACTGGAAAAAATCTAAACATCCATCAACAGGTTAATGGATAAGCAAATTGTGGGATATCTATTCACTAAAAGAGAACAAACCATTGATACACACAATAAGGATGAATCTTTACCTCAGTAAAAGAAGTCAAACAAAACAGAGTACATTCTGTACGACCCCATGTGCAGCAGACTCTAGAGAATGCAAACTACCATGACAAAAGGCAGGTCAGTGGTTGCCTGTGGACAAGGAGTGATGATGGGCAGGAGGACACTTCTGGGAATGACAGGTTGATTCTCTATCTCGATTGTGGTGATGGTGTATATATGCATAAGTAAAAACCTATTAAATTATACAATTTTAATATGTGCCAGCTATTGTGTATCAATTATACTGTAATATAGATTTTATTTAAAAGTTATCAGAGATCTAAATGAATAAATGCCTTGAAATTTCTGGGATCTACCTTGGTTATCTTCAAGAAATGGAAAGTGAAACTTGCAAGAGCGTGGTTGTTAAGACATTGAGGACAATATAAAACCACATACCTGCTTCACCAAATTCAGACTACTCGTTAAGCTGGTTACATGGAAAACCAATGAAGATATGATAAATGTTTTGTTGGTGACATGAACAAAGTACTGATATGAGCAACATAGAGAAAGCTTGGTTCCAGAAAGTAGGAAGACTATGAACAAAGTCAGGAAAGTGGAAGGTCATGAATGCACCATGATCTGTCCCCTACCACCATCATGCCTACTCATGACCTAGGCACCCTCCATAGTCCATACCACAGATATGAAGGATGATGATCAGCACTATTTTTCGGACTATGGACTCTGGGAAACAAAGCTTCAGAGGGGAGGAGGGTAGAGGAATGGGATAGGCCAATGATGGGTATTAAGGAGGGCACATATTGCATGGAGCACTGGGTGTTATATGCAAACAATGAATTATGGAACACTACATCAAAAACTAATGATGTACTGTATGGTGACTAACATAACATAATAAAAATTTAAAAAAAAAAAGAACTATTTCTCGGTCTCCTGTGCCCCCAATGCATGGCAGTGTCTGATATAATGTCGTATCTTGTAATTGCTTGCTAAATAAATAATTATCAAATGCTTCATCATTTACCATCATGAACCAGTTTTCTGTTGATGCCATAACAGGTCACCACAAACATGGTGACCTAAACAATACAAGTATGTTATCTTACAGTTCTGTAGGTCAGAAATCTGAGAAAGGTCTCATGGGGCTAAAGCTACAGTTTCAGCAGGGCTGTATTCCCTCCTAGAAGCTGTAGGGAAGAATATGTTTTTTCCTTTTCTAACTTCTCTGTCTGCATTAGTTGACTTACGGCTTCATTCTCTGACGCTCTTCTTTCCTCTTCCAAGCCAAGATACAGTCCTTCTCACACTGCCATTGTCCAGTTTTCTGCTTTTAAGGACCCATAGTGTTAGACTGGGCTCCCTGGATAATCCATGCTAACTTCCCTAAGAGTCTTAATTTACATCTTCAACGTCTATTTGCCATGTAAGGGTACATTTTTCACAGGTTCCAGGAATTAGGATGTGAACCTTTTTTGGAGCCATCATTCTGACTACCATACTTTTTCAAAAAAGGTCGGGTAGTAAATATTTTAGGTTTAAGCCCCTGTCATAACTACTCAAATGTGCCACTGAGGCATGAAAGCAGTCATAAATGATATGTTGAAGAATGACTGCAAATAAAACTTTATTTATAAAAACAGGTGTAGGTAGGATTTGGCCAGAGGGCCACAGTTTTCTGGCTCCTGGTCCAGATCACTGTGTTTTCTGCTGTTCTTCCTTAAGATTGATACATCCTACCCAACATATTCACATCATAAGTGGTGTGATGAGTGGTGAGTCATTAATGATATTTCAAGGGATCATTGTGCAGCTATCCATAATGCATTAATGTTTTTCTGCCCTTTCCTCCAATGCCTTGCTTGTTTCATTTGCTCTGTGCACCTTGTTGGAAACACTTGTTTCTCAGACACTGAGTCTCAGGCTGGGTCTTGAATGCAACAACCCAGTTAGCTCGACGGGGTGGGGGTGGGGGGTAGATCTCATTTGGGTTCTAACAAAAACAAGCCTCATGGTGTGTCACTCCTCACTCAGGAAGCATAAACTGCTTGTGTAATGTATATGGTTGCTCTACTTCCGCTGCAAGTGCCCTCTGGTGAATGAAGGAGGGAACTTGAGAAAGCTCCTTTCTTTGGTCAAACAAAATGGTGAGCAATAGCCTGTATAAAATTCCAGTTCTTCCTGGGAACACCATGCCCTTCATGGGACCTCCAGGCTCACTCCTACCCTGATCCAAAAAAAACTTCCTGACAGTGGCTGCCCTTGAGGGCTCCCCCCCAAGGTACAGTAGGGATCACCCTATTTTCAACATGCCACAGTCCCTTCCCCCCAGCCTCCAACAAGGTGGCATAGTCATGCTGGGGTTAACTACCAGAACCCTGAGGCTGTGCCCCCTCCACTGGTCTGGCTTCCTGTTGGAGGAGGCCTTTCTCCCTTCAGGCCGAGTACATGTGAGGGAATATGGTAATAAGCCTGCTGCTGACCAGTTCCCAAGACCCTCAAGGTTAATGGTAAACAATGTGCCAGGCTGCTCTAATTGCCATAGACATAAATAAAAAACCAGCCCAGACAAGACTGAGCAATCCATTCTGGGATTTAGAAGATTTATTTTCTACATCGTTGTTAATAGTAACCAGACCACTGCCATCTTTTAGAAGGATGTGGCAAAAATAATCAAACAAACCCATAAATGGATGGATGAATGGATGGATAAATAAATGAGTCCTGTAATTTAAATGGATTTAGGTTTAGTTTCTTCAGAACACGAAATTTTAGTTTTATTTAAATAAAATTACCTAACATTTTAAAAACCATTCTATTAATCAGAATTTGTTCAGATGTTATAATTTGGCTGTGTTATACAAAACAGTTGCCAACCCAACTAGATACAAAGTAAGTGTTTAGATCAGTGTCCAGCTCAGACTTTAGGATGTCTGACTTTACTTCAAGGATCTGTGATAGACTTGAATCCTACCAGACTTCCCTGCATGCAGTCTCCCTGGTCTCAGAGTCCCTGAGGGCCATGTGGGCTTTTAAGGCATCGCCATGGTGGAGGGGGCTTTTTTTTTTTCTTTTTTTTCTTTTTTCCCTTGAAGAAGATGCCCCAGAACACAGCAAACAGGGATCCTTGGCATCACTTAGAAGTGTAGGACATTTAATATTTACATGTGCTCTTTAAATATCACTGTCTTGATTTTCATTTTAAATGAGGAAAGGAAAAAGCAGAAGTTTTAAATTTTGTTCCTTTTTTATAGTTTTATTAACACAAATATGACATGCACATTGACATATGACTGCCTATTCATTTTCTTTGCTGTGCAGCCTGACATTGGAATTGGTGGCTTTGATGGCTAGCTGGGCTGCTCTTTCGAGAATGGCTTTGCAATTCTTGGAGGAGACATTGTGAACAATCTCCACACGGTAAGATTTGTTGCACATCAGCAGCTCTTCAGACTCCTTGACCTTGTGAACTGGGAACTTCCAGAAGCCACTGAGCAGCATGTGCTTTGTTTTCTTGTGCTCCTGTTGATGAGGGAGCAGAAGGCTAACTGAGGGCAAGCAGAAGCTGGCACCCTGCACCCCCTCACCCCCCCGTGGTATATGTGACATTCCTCAGGCACTCTGGCTGCCTAAAGGAAAACCAAATGGCTAACTGATAGAGATCACAGTCCTGCAGGACAGAAGTCTCCCTCGGTCTACAAATGTCTTAAGTGATTTACAAGGAAGAGCTTTCTTATCAATAGCCTAACTTCCAGAGACCCATAACTCAGTTTCCTAAAGCCCTAACATCATCCTCTCCTCTACAAAATTGAGGGAGGCTGAGGCAGAAGGAAATGTAAATAAAATCGAATTTCTTTTAAACTTGCAACCCGTTGATGTGCTAGAAGGAATGTAACATTCCTCCAGGGAACTCCCAACTGTCTTCATGTTAGTGCCTCATTAGAGGGGAAAACAGCCTTGGCTTGACAATAACCAGCTCTCCATTATCTTGAGAGTCTTCTTTAGAATATGAAAGTCCTTCTGGACACTTCCTTTATCCTCACCTCCCCAGCTCCCAAGTGTATAATCAGCCACACCTCACAAACCCAGGGCAGCTTTTCCTGCCCAGGGGTCCTGTTTCTAAGCCTTAATAAAACTACCTTTTCCCACCAGAGATATCTTAAGAATTCCTTCTTGGCCATGGGCTGCGAACCTCACATATATTCCAAAACTCCTTCACTGTAACCAGTGCAGGGCAACAAGATCTGGCCCTTGAATCTTCTGTGCACCCTACTGTCTATGCCTCTGCATTTCCACCAATTGCTCTTAATTTTGACATATTGGTCTGCTTGGTGTTAGATGAACTTCTTGGTCCTTTTTTAATGACCTTGAACTTCACCAGAGGTCTGAAGGTGGCCATGATGGTGAGTAGGAGATGGCTACCACCTCTGCAGGCAGCAACAATGAAGAGAGGGGAGAAGTTTTTAATTTTAGTGGAGTCCAAGTTATTTTTATTTCTTTTGTGAATCATGCTTAGCTCTCTCATCTAAGAAATTTTTGCCTGTATCAGTGTCAGAAAATTTTGTCCTGTGTTTTCCTCTAGAAATTTTATAGTTTTAAGATTTACATCTTGGCCTAAGATCTATACTGAGTTTAATTTTGTATAGGGAACAAAAATATCGATCTAAGTTATTTACTTTTCTTTTCCTTCTCTCCTTCATATTTCTTGGCCCCATTAGTTGAAAAGATTATCCTTTTCCCCTGAATTGCCTGTGTAACTTTGTCATCCATTTTACTCTGATCCATTGATCTATTTGTCTATCTTGATGCTAATACCACAGACTTCACTGACAAAAATTTATAGTAAGTCTTGACATTGGGTAATGTGAGTCTTCTAACCTTCTTCTTCTCCTTCTCCTCCCCCTCCTCCTCCTTCTTCTTTCTTCTTCTTCTTCTCCTTCTTTTTTTCCTCCTCCTCCTCCTCCTTCTCCATCTCCGCCTCCTCCTCCTCCTTCTTTTTCTTTATCAGAAGTGTTTTGGGGCACCTGAGTGCACAGTTGTTAAGCGTCTGCCTTCAGCTCAGGGCGTGATCCTGGCGTTGTGGGATCGAGCCCCACATCAGCCTCCTCTGCTATGAGCCTGCTTCTTCCTCTCTCACTCCCCCTGCCTGTGTTCCCTCTCTCACTGGCTGGCTGTCTCTCTCTCAAATAAATAAATAAAATCTTAAAAAAAAAAAAAAAAGAAGTGTTTTGCCAATTTCTCCTTATAGTTCTAACAGCTCTTGCTTCAGGTATTTTGAAGCTGTGTTATTAGATACACAAACTTTTAAAATTATTTTGTCTTTTTGGTGAATTCATCCCTTGATCCAAATTATATGACTTTAATTATCTATGGTAATACTATTTGCTCTGAAATCTCCTTCAATCTTTTATTAATGTAGCTGCTCCAACTTTCTCTTGATTATTTTTAGAACGGTATACTTTTTCTTTTCCTTTCTTTTCTTTTCTTTTTTTTTTAAAGATTTTATTTATTAATTTGACAGAGAGAGACAGCCAGCAAGAGAGGGAACACAAGCAGGGGGAGTGGGAGAGGAAGAAGCAGGCTCCTATCAGAGGAGCCTGATGTGGGACTCGATCCCAGAATGCTGGGATCACGCCCTGAGCCGAAGGCAGACGCTTAATGACTGCGCCACACAGGGGCCCCAACGGTATACTTTTTCTAATCCTTTTATTTTTAACCTATTTATGTCTTAGGATTTAAGGTGTATTTCTTGTAGGTAGTCTACAGAGTGTCTTGCCATTTGTCCAAGCTCAATCCTGCCTTAATTGGAGTGTTTACACCAATACCTCTCTGGTGTTCTGTCCTATTCCAGACTTTCATCAATGTCTCCTTGACTCAGGGACCTGTCATGTTGCCCTCAGGATCTCTCTGCCTACACCACACACTGGAAACTCCTCAGGGCACTGAACTGGAGTGACCTTAGGGCTCACCTAATTTGTTTCCCATCTCTGAGAGATCACTGGTCTTCATTGCCTGATGTCCCCTGTCCTAAAAACCACTGTTTCAAATATTCTGTCACGTTTTTGTTGCCAAGCAGGAGATTAATTCTTTTCCCTGTTACTCCATCTTGGTCAGAAAGAGAAGCACCTCCATAATGATTTAATTACTATTATCTTCTTCAAATTGAATTACCTCCAAAGACTTAAAGGACAGAGGGATTTGTTTTACACTGGGTTATTCCTTCCCTCTCCTTCGGGATCCTTTCCCGCTCTTGCTCATCAATTCAGAGTGTAGGGTATTAGAAAATTTTTTCTTGCCTGGTGGCTGCTTCAAAACCAGTATTTTCTTAGAAATTCTTTCTTGAAGAATAACTAGTCTCTTTTTCTCTCTCTTTCCTACCTTCATCGACTGGGGACGATGTTGGTGGGAGGGTTCAAGATGGCAACCATAGGGAGATCCTGAGTTTGCCTCCTTCCAAAGCACAACAAAGTTGTTACTACATATAGAGCATTCTCATTGAAAAATACCTGAAGACTAGCACAGCAGCTCTTCCACAAAACAAAACAAGCAAGTCATATCAAGATCAGTAGGAAGGGCAAAAATGATCTGGTTAGGACCCCCATCCCCAACTTGGTGATCCCCCGAAAGGAGGGATATCATAAATGCACAGCTCAAGTCCCAATGCAGAGGCAGTAGCTTGAGAAACACCTGGGACATATGTGAGGGAGATTCTGACTAGTCTTAGGGGGTGTACTGAAAGGGTAGAAGTCTCTTGAAGATCTCTATGGAAACAGAGGTACTGGCAGGTATTTTTTTATTTTTTATTTAAATTCTAGAATTTAAATAAGGTAGAATTTAGTGATTCATCAGTTGCATATAACACCCAGTGCTCGTTATATCAAGTGCCCATCACCCAATTATCCCATCCCCCTATCCACCTCCCCTCCAGCAACCTCAGTTTGTTTCCTAGAGTTAAGAGTGTCTTATGGTTTGCCTCCCTCTTTGTTTTAATCTTATTTTATTTTTCCTTCCCTTCCCCTGTGTTCATCTGTTTTGTTTCTCATATTCCACATATGAATGGAATCATGTGGTATTTGTCTTTCTCTGACTGACTTATTTTGTTTAGAATAATACCTTCTAGTTCCATCCATGTCATTGCAAATGGCAGGATTTCATTTGTTTTGATGGCTGAATAATATTCCATTGGAGATATCTATATCATCTATATCTATATCTATATCTATATCTATATCTATATCTATATCTATCTCACATCTTCATCCATTCCTCTGTGGATGGACATCTGGACTCTTTCCATATTTTGGCTATTGTGGACATTGCTGCTATAAACATTGGGGTGCAGGTACCCCTTGGAATCACTATTTTTGTATCTTTTGGGTAAATATGTAGTAGTGCAATTGCTGGCTTGTAGGGTAACTGTTTTTTTTTTTTTTTTTTAAAGATTTTTATTTATTTATTTGACAGAGAAAGAGACAGCCAGCAAGAGAGGGAACACAAGCAGGGGGAGTGGGAGAGGAAGAAGCAGGCTCCCAGTGGAGAAGCCTTATGCGGGGTTCGATCCCAGAATGCTGGGATTATGTCCTGAGCCAAAGGCAGACACTTAACGATTGAGCCACCCAGGCGCCCCAGGGTTGCTCTATTTTTAACTTTTTGAGGAACCTCCATACTGTTTTCCAGAGTGGTCACACCAGTTTGCATTCCCACCCACAGTGTAAGAGTGTTCCCCTTTCTCTGCATCCTCTCCAACATCTTTTGTTTCCTGACTTGTTAATTTTAGCCATTCTGACTGGTGTGAAATGGTGTCTCATTCTGGTTTTGATTTGTATTTTCCTAATGCTGAGTGATATTGAGCATTTTTTCATGTGTTTGTTGGCCATTATGTGTCTTCTTTGGAGAAATGTCTGTTCATGTCTTCTGCCTATTTCTTAACGGGATCATTTGTTTTTTGGGTGTTGAGTTTGGTAAATTCTATTTACCAAAATTCTATAGATTTTGGATACTAGCCCTTTATATGATATGTCATTTGTGGCTATCTTCTCCAATTCTGTAGGTTGCCTTTTATTTTTTTGATTGTTTCCTTTGCTGTGAAAAAGATTTTTATCCTGATGAAGTACTAATAGTTCATTTTTGCTTTTGTTCCCCTTGGTTCTGGAGATGTGTCTAGCAAGAAGTTGCTGTGGCCAAGGTCAATGAAGTTAAATTACAGGCCAATATCCCTGATGAATATGGATGCAAAAATTCTCAAGATACTAGCTAATAGGATCCAACAGTACATTAAAAGTGTTATTCACCACCACCAAGTGATATTTATTCCTGGACAGCAGGGGTGGTTCAATATCCACAAATCAACCTGATACACACTTTAATAAAAGAAAGGTTAAGAACTGTATGATCCTCTCAATAGATGCAGAGAAAACATTTGACAAAAATACAGTATCCTTTCTTGATAGAAACCCTCAACAAAGTAGAGATAGATGGAACATACCTCAACATCATAAAGGCCATATACAAAAGACCCATAGATAATATCATCCTCAATGGGGGAAAACTGTGAACTTTTCCCCAGGGTCACAAACATGACAGGGATGTCTACTCTCAACCACTGTTACTCAACATAGTACTGGAAGTCCTAGCCTCAGCAATCAGACAACAAAAAGAAATAAAAGGCATCCAAATCAGCAAGGAAGAATTCAAACTTTCACTCTTCACAGATGACATGACACTTTATGTAGAAAACCAGAAAGATCCCACCAAAAATTTCTAGAACTAATACAGGAATTCAGCAAAGTCACAGGATATTAAATCAATGCACAGAGGTCTGTTGCATTTCTGTACACTAACAAAGAAGCAGCAGAAAGAGAAATCAAGGAACCAAACTCATTTACAATTGTACTAAAAACCATAAGATATCTAGGAATAAACCTAACTGAAGAGGTAAAAGATCTGTACTTAGAAAACTATAGAATACTTATAAAATAAATTGAAGAAGGCACAAAGAAGTGGAAAAACATTCTATGCTCATGGATTAGAAGAACAAATATTGTTAAAATGTCTGTGCTACCCAAAGCAATCTACACATTCAATGCAATCCTCATCAAAATGATACCAGCATTTTTCACAGAACTGAAACAAACAATTCTAAAATTTATATGTAACCAGAAAAGATCCTGAGTAGCCAAAGTAATGTTGAAAACAAAAACCAAAGCTGGAGGCATCACAGTTCCAGACCTCAAGCTGTATTACAAACCTGTAATCATCAAGACAGTATGGTACTGGCACAAAAACAGACACATTGATCAATGGAACAGAATAGAGAATTAGAAATGGACTCTAAACTCTATGGGCAACTAATGTTCAACAAAACAGGAAAGAATATCCAAAGGGCAAAAGGCAGTCAAATAATGAATGGTTTTGGGAAAATTGGACAGCCACATGCAAAAGAATGAAACTGGACCACTTTCTTACACCATACACAAAAATAAATTCAAAATGGTTGACGGACCTAAATATGAGAGAGGAATCCATCAAAATCCTACAGGAGAACACTGGAAGGTGTTATTTTTAAGTGCCCTTCTTCCTTGCTAGACCGGCATTAGTGGGTACCATTTTTGTGCTCTCAATCTTCTTTTAAGTGTCACTGGCCCTGCCCTAGTGTTCACTGTGGACTCACTCCAACAGACTTGGCCCAGTTCTTGTCCACTGCAGCTGCTGCCCTGATAGACCTTGTGGGCGCACACACCCTATCCAGGGAACACCCTTTGAATATCTGGTGCTGCTTGCCAAGGGGACTTGCATTTCTGAGACCCACAGAACTGAAACCATTGGTGAAACAGAACTTGGCAGGTTATCATCTTCAGGGCACTGCACAGACAAGAGATTAAAACATAGGTCTAGCCTTCCCGTGACCACTCCTTCAAGACTGAGAGAAACTGCTTCTCCTGATACATAGAAACAAATACAGAGTTTCAGGAAAAATGAGGATAGGGAAGAATATGTTCCAAATGAAAGAACAAGTCAAAACCTCAGAAAAAGACATTGATGAAACAGAGATAAGCAATATACCTGAAAAAAGAGTTCAAAGTAATGATCATAAATATGCTCACTGAAATAGGGAGAAAAATGGATAAACACAGTGTATCTTCTCAACAAAGAGATAGAAAATAAGAAAGTTCAAACAGCAGTAACAGAGCTGAAGAATATAATAATCAAACTGAAAAGTACACTGAAAAGGCTCAAAAGCAGACTGGATGAAGCAGAATAAATCAGTGAGCTGGAAGACAAAACATGGAAATCATATTGACAGAGCAGCAAAAAGAAAAAAAAGTAAAAAGTAAAGATTCCTTAAAGGACCTTTGAAAAAACATCAAGCAGAATAATATTGCATTATAAGGATCTCAGAAGGAGAAAAGAAAGAGAAAGGAAAACTATTTGAAAAAATAATGGCTGAAAACTTCCCTAATTGAGCAAGGAAATAGACATCTACATCAAGAATCCCAGAGAATTCCAAATAAAATGAACCCCAAAAGATCCACACCATGACTCATAAATAAAATGGCCAAAGTTAGAAATAAAGAGAGAATCTTAAAAGCTGCAAGAGAAAAATAATTTCTTATATACAAGGGAAACCCCATAAGGATGCCATCAGACTTCTCAGCAGAAACTTTGCAAGCCAGCAGAAAGTGACATGAAGGGGGAAACAAACAAACAAACAAACAAACAAACAAAAAACCAAAAACAACTTCCAACCAAGAATCCTTTACTTGACAAGGTTATCATTCAGAATTGAAGGGGAGAGATTTAAGAGTTTTCCAGATAAGCAAAAGTTGAAGGAGTTTTTTGAAGAAATATGTGGTAGTGCAATTGCTGGGTCATAGGGTAGCTCTATTTTTAACCTTTTGAGGAACCTCCATACTGTTTTCAGGGGAAGGGATAATTGGGTGATGGGCATTAAGGAGGGAACTGATGAATCCCTAAATTCAACCTCTGAAACTAATAATACAACATATGTTGATTAATTTGAATTTAAATAAAAAAGCTGAAGTAGTTCATCAATAGTAAACTTGCCTTTTGAGAAATGTTAAAGGGACTTCTTTACGCTAAAAAAAAATGGCACTAAATAACAAAACAAAAATATATATAAAAGTAAAAATCTCAGTGGAAAAGGTAAATATATATTAAAGATAGTGGATTAATCACTTATAAGTATGAAGGTTAAAAAATTAACTAAAACCATAATAATTAGTTAAGGAATGCATAAAATATAAAGAGGTAAAATGTGACATAGAAAAAGCAAAACTCAATAGGGGGTAGTAAAAATGTAAGGTTTTGGAATTTGTTCAGATTTAAGTTGCTGTCAGCTTAAGTTAGATTATTACGTATGCATAGGATGCTATATGTGAAACTTCACACTAACCACAAAGCAAGAATGCAGAGTAGATACACACCAAGAAATGAGAAAATAATCCAAATGTAACAGTAAAGAAAGCCATAAAACCACAAAGGAAGAGGGAAAGAGAAGAAAGGGACAAAGGGAATACCATAAAAAGCCAGAAAACAATAAAAAGAAATGGCAATAAGTACATACTTAACAATATTTTAAATGTCAATAGACTAAATTCTCCAATCAAGAGAGTGGGTGAACAGATTTAAACACACACACACACACACATACACACACACACAACCACAAAAAAAACCAAAAACAAAACAAGACATCTACATACTGCCTACAAGAAAGTCACTTCAGAAGTAAGGACACATACAGACCAAAAGTTAAGGGATGGAAAAAGGTATTCTATGCAAATGGAAATGAAAAGAAAGCTGGTGAGGCTGTAGTCATATCAAACAACATAGACTTTAAAACAAAGACTATATTAAAAGATAAAGAAAGGCATTATATAAAGATAAAGGGGTCAATATTCAGCAAGAAGATACTATATTTATAAATACATATGTGCTGAATGTAGAAGCACCTAAACATATAAATAAATATTAATCCACCTAAAGGGAGAAATTAACATCAATACAATAATAGTAGGGGGTTTTCGTACCTCACATCAATGTGTAGATCATCTAGAGAGAAAATCAATAAGGAAACATTGATTTTAAATGATACATTGGACTAGATGGACTTAATGGGTGTATGCAGAACATTGTACTCAAAAACAAAAAAAATGCACATTCTTCTCATGTGCACAAGGAACATTCTTCAGGATAGATCACATAGTAGGAACATTCTTCAGGATAGATCACGTAGTAGGCTACAAAACAAGTCTCAACAAATTGAAGAAGACTGAAATCTTATCAAGCATCTTCTCTGATGACAATGGTATGAAACTAGAAATGAATTACAAAAAGAAAACCGGAAAAGCACAAAAATGTAGTGATTACACCACATGCTAGTGAACAACCAATGGGTCATCTAGAAATCAGAAAAGAAAAATTTAAAAAAGATTTCATTTATTTATTTGAGAGAGAGTGAATGAGAGAGCATGAGCAGGGGGAGGGGCAAAGGCCGAGGGAGAAGCAGACTCCCTGCTAAGCAGGGGGCTCAATCCCAAGACTTTGAGATCATGATCTGAGCTGAAGACAGAAACTTAACTGACTGAACTGCCCAGGCATCCCTCAGAGAAGAAATTTTAAAAAAATGTTGAGACAAATAAAAGCAGAAATATGACGTTCAAAAATCTATGGGATGCAGCAAAAGTGGTTTTAAGAGATAAGTATATAGCAATTCAGACCTACCTCGAGAAACAAGAAAAATCTCAAATAAACAATCTAACTTTATACCTAAAACAACTAAAAAAATAAGAATAAAGCACAAAGTGAGTATAAGGAAAGGAATAATAAAGATCAGAGCAGAAATAAATGAAATAGAGACAAAAATAAAGAAAGAAAAGATCAATGAAACTGAGCTGTTTCTTTGATAATCACAGGGAAAAGAGAGAGAGCTCAAATAAACAAAATTGGAAATGAGAGAGAAGCTACAACTGATATGACAGAAAAACAAAGGATCATAAGAGTACTATGAACAATTACATGCCAACAAATCAGACAACTTAGAAGAACTGGACAAATTCCCAGAAACACATCATTTTCCAAGACCAAGTCAAGAAGAAATAGAAAATCTGAACAGACCAATTACTAGTAAGGAGTAAGGGTGGTACTAAACAGGACTTTGAACTGCAGGATCCCCTAGCTGGTAGAATGAGCTGAGGCAATGCCAATAACTTAATATGTCGTAAGGAGCAGTGCTTTATACTTTTCCATGTACAATCTCATAAAGTCCTGAAAACCATCTATATTATATCTCTATTTTACCAATGAGGAAATAGAACTCAGAAGGGTTAAGTAAGAATCTAAGATTATCTGTCTAGCGAACAGTAGTTGGGCCCAAACCGTACAGTTCCTTTCTGCTCACCTATCCCAGGTGTGGTGTTCCTTGGCACAGGTTTCTTGGCTGCATTCAGAATGAGTCAGTTTTGGTCATCTCCACTGTTTTTTTAGATACTGGTAAAATCAGTTTCATGAGCTCTGAGAAATTTGCTGTAGGAATTCTCAATTTTATCTGTAGCCCGGAACTGCTGGTCTGGTCTTCCCATGAGAAATTAACAGAAAATAAGAAGACTGTGCAAGAGATAAAAAGATGCTTCTACAAATAATGTGAAAGCTGTGGCAGAAAGTGAGTGTTTATTATGATTTTCAGACACAGTCTCCTTGGGGGAGATTCTTTTCATTTTTCCCTCTCCTGCTTTCCCGACTGTAGTGAAGGGAAGAGAGAGAGTGAAAGAGGAGTGAAGGACTTTGAACTGCAGGATTCCCTAGCTGCTAGAATGAGCTAAGGGATAAGATGCTCCCTACCTATTCCAATGCAATTATAGCTCAAGAACATCACCTTAACAACAAGCTTACATAACAGGGAAGATCTGAACATTGGACTCAGCAAAGGAGAGCTGCCTCAAGCCAGGGAAAATACATATAATTCTGAGAGAAAGATGAATTAGGATTTATAATTTACTGCAAACCTACTAAGCAGCAAGCACTTTGCTTTGCATATGGCTTAAAATACCATGGCTTTCAAGCAAATTTTAGTAGAGATTAATATTTTAAATATTTCCTTGTATCATGAATGAATACAGGTGCATTTTTGCATGTTTATTGAATATCTAGTTAGAATTAGATCAGATAATTTTGGATATACAAAGATAAATCAAACATGGGCTCTTTATTCCTAGAATGGCCAGCCCTGTAAATGACATCCTATGACTCCTGTTTTGTTCACCTCTCCCTATCACAGAGAAAGGCTCATGTATGGAAATAGCAATTTCTGGTCCTTTGGCTCAACATTTCCTCACCAGTCGGGAAGAAAGGAAAAACAGGAAGTGACTTTAATGGCATCAGTTATGGCTCCTGTGTAACAGACTACTTACCTAACCCATCTCTAGCCTGGTGGGAGGGACAGAAGGTTGAATCCCAGGTAGACTGGAGCCTGTTGGATAAACCCAAATTGGACCTTGGGACTCTACCACATGTCCCTGCTTTGGAAAGTCAAACCGGTATAGCCTTGATTTGTTTCCAAAATGTCTAGTTTGTGGGAGTAGTGACACTGCTAACAAACTTGAAAAAGTTTGTTGTGGGAAGATCCTGAGCCCTCCAGCCTACCAGGATGGTCTGTCCTCCAAATTTGGGAGATGTTCTATTAGGAAATGACTATGTAACTATAATGGAAATCAGAAAGAGTAAATTTCCATAGGGCATGTTCTGATAAATTGTTCCAGGAGTTCAGCAGAGGGAGATTATTCATGCTAGAGAGGTCCCACATTGTTTATGACCTTTAGGTAGAGCCTTGAAGTATGGGTAAATTGAAAATGTCCAGACTGAGGGTGAGAAGATCTTTCCAGGCTGAGGAAACAACATAAGTGACGGTATTCATGTGGGGAAATGAAAGTCATATAAAAAATGGTGGATATTTAGTTTGATTGGAATTTAGTCCACATAAAAAAGGGATTATGCGGGGATTAAAATGTTTTGGTGTCAGATGATGAGAAAGCTTAACTGCCAGAGTAAGAAAAAAGATGTTGTTCTTTAGATAATATCAAGTCACTCTTCATTCTAGCCTGCTATCCAGGCCTGATGAATGTACCCAAACAAGATAAACACATTGTAATAAAAGACTAATATCTCTTACAAACATAGATGCAAAAAGTCCTCAACAAAATATTAGTAAATTAATTTTATGATGTATAAAAAGAAAAAAAAAACTTAAAGCATTTATGTGAAGACATGAGAGAGATGCTGAGGCAGCCAAAATGGAGGTCTTATGATTGTGGAGAAAAGAAAATCTTATTGAAATGACACAAACATTATACATACCATTCCTCTTGGGACACATGCACAGTGCAAGAATATTAAAAGAAGGTAAAGGGTTGCTTACAGAAGGAAAGAAGCAGAGATACCGTTTGGCAATTGTATGGGGGCTCTGGAGACAAAACCTTGTATTCTGGGGTTGTCAAAACAGCCAGGACATGAGTAGTTAAGGTCACCTAGAGAAGGGCACCTCAAAGAAATAAGCACAACATTTTGCTCCAGGCTTTCTTTCAGGCATTTGCTGATTTTTAAACGTCACAGGGTTAGAGGCCAAAAATAAAGAGAAATCTGATTAAAAGCTGAGTGGATTTTCCGGCAGTATCCAACAGGATGTCAGGGAGAGAAAACAAATGAAGTTTAAGAGCCTCCAAGTAGAAGAGTCCATGTTGAAGACCTGAAGTTTTAATATAGAACCCCCAAAAGCTGTACCCTAGAAGTCAGAATATAACAAATGTTTACTAAACATTAGAAAATCTGAAACATGGCCCAAGTCAAGAATCAGAGGGGTCATGACCAATTAAATTGAAGAGATCTGTCCTATAATAGCTACTTCCTCTATGATAGGGTGAATCTTTTCTTGGGGAGATAATACTATCTAGAGCCTCTATAATCCTCCATGCAGAATTTCTGCCATTGAATCTGGCATTTAACAGGCATGCCAAGAAGGAGGAAAAGATGAAAAACAGATGATAGAATAGACCCATAGGTGATACAGACATCAGAGTTATCAGGCATGACCTCTAAAGTAATAGTAATTGTCAATACTAGGAATATAGATGACAAGAAATAAATTTTGGCAGAAAACTATAATCTGTCAAGAAGAATAAAGCAGAATTTCTAGAACTGAAATTAAGAGCATGCATTTTTAACAGAAGATTAGAAATGCCAGAATAAATGATTAGAGAAATGGAAGATAGGTCAAGAGAAAAAGGTCACACTGAAGCACAAAGAAGAAATTTTAAACTATAAGATATGGAGGGGAAAAAAAAGTATAAGAAGCATGGTGAATACAAGGCAAGGATCTAAATTATATGTAAAGGTCCAACAGTAGATAAATACAGTAGACCCTTGAACAACACAGGTTTGAACCTCTTGGGTCCACTTATATGTGGGTTATTATTTTTTGGGGATATAGTACTGTACTATAGATGTATTTTCTCTACCTTGTGATTTTCTCATTTCTTTTCTCTAGTTTACTTTATTATAAGAATACAGTATAAAACTCATAAAGCATACAAAATCGTGTCGATGAACTAGTATCAGTAAGTCTCCTGGTCAAACAACAAGCTTTAGTAGTTAAGTCTTGAGGGAGTCAAAAGTTACAAGCAGATTTTTTTACTGCATGGGGGAGGGAGGGTCAGAGCCAGTAACCCTTGTGTTGTTCAGGGGTTGACTGTACAAAGAGAACCACATCAAAGCATATCTGGGTTAGACTAAACTAGTGCAAACTAAATAAAGGAGATCAAAGCTAAAACAGTGAAACAAAATGAAACAAACAAACAAAAAACCCACATAACAAAGAAACGTTTACCTTCAAAGGAGTACTAATTAATAAGGTTTGCCTCAGACATCTCAACAAAACAACAGATAGCATAGTACAATGGATTCAACTAGTGGTATTGAAACAATTAGGTATCGCATGCAAAAAAAAAAAAAAAAATCAAAAAGGTAAACTTTGTGTGTTACACCATTTAGAAAATTAACTAAAAATAGATCAAAGATGTAGATATAGAATCCCAAACTGTACAATTCCCAAGGAAAACATAAGATATTTCACTTTTACAAAGATTCCTTAGCTATAAGACCAAAAGCATAACCCATAAGAAAAAAAAAAAAAAAAAAGATAAACTGGGCTGTACCAAAGCTAAAAACTTCTGCCCTTCATAAAATAGTTTTAAAAGAACAAATATCTGAGCCACAAACTGGGAAGAAATATTTCTTTTTTTAAATTTTTTAAATTGTTTTATTTTAATGTTTTTTTTTTTATTATATTATGTTAGTCACCATACAGTACATCCCTGGTTTCTGATGTAAAGTTCGATGATTCATTAGTTGCGTATAACACCCAGTGCACCATGCAGTACGTGCCCTCCTTACTACCCATCACCGGTCTATCCCATTCCCCCACCCCTCTCCCCTCTGAGGCCCTCAGTTTGTTTCTCATAGTCCATAGTCTCTCATACTTCGTTCAGCCTTCTGATTACCCCCCCTTTCTTTTTTTTTCTTTTTCTTTCTTTCTTTTTTTTTTTTAAAGATTTTGTATTTATTTATGTGACAGACAGACAGCCAGCGAGAGAGGGAACACAAGCAGGGGGAGTGGGAGAGGAAGAAGCAGGCTCACAGCGGAGGAGCCCGATGTGGGACTCGATCCCGGCACGCCGGGATCACGCCCTGAGCCGAAGGCAGACGCCTTAACGACTGCGCTACCCAGGCGCCCCTACCCCCCCTTTCTTTATCCCTTTCTTCCCCTACCGATCTTCCTAGTTCTTATGTTCCATAGATGAGAGAAATCATATGATAATTGTCTTTCTCTGCTTGACTTAATATTTCTTATCATATATCCTACAAAGGATTTGTATGTAAAATATATAAAGAACTCTCAAATCTCAGCCATATAAAAACAAACAACCCAATTTTAAAAATGGACAAAAGACTTGAATAGAGATTTCACCAAAGAGGATATAATTATGGCAAATAAGCCCATAAACAGCTGTCAAACAACACTGGGCATTATGGAAATGCAAATTAAAACCATAATGAGAAACTAACACACATCAATTAGAATGGCTAGAAGAAAAAAGACTGAGCATACCAAGTGTTAGCTAGGATGCAATGTATGGAACTTTGATAAGCTGCTGGTGGGGATGCAGTCTGGTACAGTCACTCTTGAAAATAGATTGTTGGTTTCTTATACATTGGAATACACACTCATTATATAGTCAAGGAATTCTGTCCCTGGGTAGAAAAAGGAAAACTTATGTTCACACAAAGCCTGCAAATGAATATTCATAGCAGCTTTATTTGTAATATTGAAAACTGGAAATAGTCCAAATGTCTTTAAGTTGTTGGATGAGTAAACAGACTGGGATATATCTGTAGAAAGAAATAACTACTCATAAATAAAAAGGAACAGACTATTAATACATGCAACAACCCAGATGAAGCTTAGGCATTATGTTGTGTTAAAGACATAAATTTGAGAAGATTACATAATGATTCCATTTATATGACATCCATGAAAAGATTAAACTATGGGAATGGAGAACTGATAAAATATATTACCTACAGAGGAATAAAGGAAATAAGTTGGGAGACCTCTTATTAATGCTTATGTAAACCAGGAGACAATGGAGTGACAAATTTAAAGTTTTGAGGTAAAAATTAGCAATCAAGAATTCTATAAGCCACAAAAATATCTTTCCAAAAAAAAGGCAAAATGAAGACCTCTAAAAAAAAAAAAATCAAGAGAATTCATTGCTAGCAGAACTACTCTTCAAAAAATTAAAGGAAAATTTTCATCCAGAAATAATATGATACCAGACTAAAACTCAGATCTACACAATGAAGAACACTGGAAATAGAATAATAATTATTATTATTTTTAAAGATTTTATTTATTCGACAGATATAGAGACAGCCAGCGAGAGAGGGAACACAAGCAGGGGGAGTGGGAGAGGAAGAAGCAGGCTCCCAGCGGAGGAGCCTGATGTGGGGCTCGATCCCATAACGCCGGGATCACGCCCTGAGCCGAAGGCAGACGCTCAACCGCTGTGCCACCCAGGCGCCCCAGAATAATTATTTTTTTAACTTTTAATTGATCTAAAAGGCAACTAACTTTCCAAAACAAAAATAGTAGCAATGCACCATGTAGTTTAAAGCATATGTAAAAGCAGAATGTATGACACAAATCAAACAAAGGATTAAAGAGAGAAATTTGGAATATATTTTTATAAGTTTTTTAAATGACTTAAGGACTAGTATATTATTCAAAGCTGGATTCTGATAAAAGATATATATTGTCAACCTGAAGACAAGCACTAAAAACAAAAATGTTAAAATATTCTTAGAATATAAAATGGAATAATAAAAATAGGTATTAAATACCACAAGGCAGACAAAATACTTAAATAAAGTAAATATGGAACTAATATAAAATTACAATCAAGATGGTAGTTTTTAGGGCACCTGGGTGGCTCAGTCAGTTAGTGTCTGACTCTTGGTTTTGGCTGAAGTCATGATCTAAGGGTCCTAAGACTGAGCCCTGCAGCTGACTTCCTGACTTCCTCTTCTCTCCCTTTGCCCTTACCCCAGCTCATGCACTCTCTCTCTCCAATAAATAAGTTAATCTTAAAAAAAGATGGTAGTTTTTAATCTAAAATCTTAATAATCACATTAATATGAATGTTCTAAACACACTACTTAAAACTATATTTTGAAATTGAATTTAAAGCAAGATTCAATGATATTTTTTTTATTAAAAAACTCACTTTAAATGTAAAGACATAGATCATTTCAAAATAAAAAGAGAGAAAAATACAGAATTCAAACATAAACATAAAGAAAATCTCATGTAGTAATACTAATTTAAGCAAAGCAGACCTCAGAACAGGGAATAAAGTCAGTTATACAGGTTAGCATTACCTATGTATCATAACTGAACAAAAGCATCACTATAGAAGGTGCAATGTAGATGCAAGCCTGAAAAAAATAATAGAAAATCATGTCCAGATTATAGATAGTACAACATGACCAAGTGGGGCTCTTTCCGGGAATATAAAACTTGTTCAACATTCTAAATTCAATAAAATCATATCAACAAACTAAAAAGGATGAAAAATGCATGATCATTTCAAAGATGCAGAAGAAGCATATAAGGAAATTTAATACACATTCATGATAAAAAAAAAACCCACTCTCAGCAAGTAGGAGTAGAAAGGGACTTCCTTAATCTAATAAACACAATTTTCCAAAACAATAATAATTCTACAGCTAACATAATACCAAAAAAGAAGAGACTTAATGCTTTCCCTCTACATTTTAGAATAAGCCTAATTGTCCCTTATCATTTCTACTCAACATTCCGATGGAAATTCTAACCAGTCTATAAGGAAAGCAAAAGAAACAAAAAGAATTCAAATTGAAAAAGAAGAAACCGAACTGTCTCTATTTACAGGTGCAATATTTGTCTATATAGAAATTGCTAAAATATTGATGAAAAACCTCCTAGAACTAATAAGTGCAGGTATTAGGATTATTATATAAGAAATTTAAAATTTTAATATAATACAATTTAAAAATTAAATATTTATGTATAAATTTCACAAAACGTATGCAGAATCTCTATATTGCAAAGTATAAAAACCTGATAAAGAAATCAAAGAAGATCTAAATAAATGAAGAGATATATTGTGTTCATGGTTGATATTTGATATGATTTGATATTGTTAAGACATCAATTATGTACTGAATTCATTCTATAGATTCAAAACAATCCAAATCAAATTCCAGGATGCATTTTTTTTTGGTACTTACAGACAAGTTAATTCTAAAATTTACACGGAAAGACAAAGGAACTAGAAGAGACAAAACAATGTCAATTTATTTGAAAATTTACACTTAAAGAAATTCCATGATTCATATGATTTAGTTTTGATTAAATATGCCAGTTTATATTTTCCTGCATTGGCAGTTTTTGTGCCAACTATACGATATTCTAAGGGGAAAAAAAAGAAAAAAAAAGAAAAAAAGCTTAAAGTAATGGAGAGAGGTGGCTATAGTGTAGAGTTCTCTTTCTAATAAAGAAATGTAAATATGTCTAAAAAGTTCCATGAAAAATACAACTTATCAAAACTGACACAAGGCAAAATAGAATGCCTGAGTAGTTCTATTTCATTAAGCAACAATAACAGCTGAATTAATAACTAAAATCCTCCTCACAAAATGAACTCCAGGCCCAGAAGTCTTCCCCATTGGAATATTTACAAGTATTTAAGATATGGATAATTCTAGTCATTCTCAAACTTCTCTACATAATAGAGAAAAATAGGAATATTTCCCAATTTATTTGATGAGGTCAACACAACCTCAGTATCATAATTTGACAGGAACTGACAAGAACATTATAAGAAAGGAAAGTGTAATAGGAGAAAAAAAATTGTTGAGGAAGAAATAAAGTTGTCTTTATTCACCAAAGGCATCTTGGTTTCCACAGAAATATAAGTCTAAAATTCATATTTTAAATGGGCCAAAGACATGAACAGAGATTTTTTCCAAAGAAGACATACACATGGCTAACAGAAATATGAAAAGATGCTCATCACCAGTTATCATCAGGGAAATACAAATCAAAACTACAATGAGATATCACCCCACACCTGTCAGAATATCTAAAATTAACACAGGAAACAACAGGTGTCAGCAAGGATGCAGAGAAAGGAGAATCCTCTTGCACCGTTGATGGGAATGTAAACTGGTGTAACCATACTGGAAAATAGTATGGTGGTTCCTCAAAAAATTAAAAATAAAACTACCCTATGATCCAACAATTGAAATATTAGGTATTTACCCAAAGGATACAAAAATACTGATTTTAAGGGATACATGCACCCAATGTTTATAGCAGCATTATTTACAATAGACAAATTATGGAAACATCCCAAGTGCCCATGGGACTTGGGCACATTTTTTTATCCACTTATCAGTAAAACTGATAAATGGATTGAAAGAATGATGTGGTATATATGCACAAGGGAATAGTATTCACCCATCAGAAAGAATGAAATCTCACCATTTGCAATGATATGGATGGAGCCAAAGAGTGTTATGCTGAGTGAAATAAGTCAGTCAGAGAAAGACAAATATCATATGATTTCACTCATGTGGAATTTAAGAAACAAATTATCAAAGGGAAAAAGAGAGAGAGAGAGGAAAACCAAGAAACAGAGTCTTAACTATAGAGAACAAACTGATGGTTACCAGAGGGGAAGGGGGTGGGGAGATGGTAAGTAGGTGATGGGGATTAAGGCGCACTTGTGATGAGCACCAGCTGTTGTATGGAAGTACTGAATCACTATATTGTACACTTGAAACTAATATTATATTCTATGTTAACTAACTGGAATTTAAATAAAAACTTAAAAAATAAATAAAATCCACATTTTAGCATAACAAAATTGACTTAGTGTGTCACTGGACTTAACATCAATGAAAAAGCAAACTTTGTTTTCATATACTGGCTACAAAACTTATAAATACTCAACCCACTCACCATGACACTAAAAATCTTATATAGCTAGGAATAAATCTAATAAAATATGATACCTACATAAAAACTATAAAATACTGTTGGGTGATATTAAATACTTAAGTATAGCAACAAATTATATTCTTGACTATAAGTTCAGTACTAAAAGATATCAATGCTCCCTGAGGTCTATAGAATCAACACAATCATCATAAAAAAAAAAAAAATCCAACATTTTTCTTTTGTAGCAGTTAGCTAAATTTTACTTAAAAAGGCAAAAAACCAAGAATACCCAAGATGATGCTGAAGGTAGGAGAGCTTTGCTACTACATACCCACTCTTCTTGTTTCACTGACAAAATTCCAATTTTGTTTTAAGTACCAGTGTGCCCAGCTAGAGGTAACCACGGGACATGGTTCTGACTCATGAGATGTAAACACATGTTGTTTGTGAGAATTCCAGGAAAACTCTTTGCAAGGTGGCAGACTCAGTTTATAGGAGAGTGTTTTGTTATTGTTTTTTCATTTTTGCCTAAGATGTGAAGATAAAGTGAATGAGAATATGGGAAAGCAAATGTGGATAAAAGCTGCCCATGGAGAATGATCGAGTGAAATAGGAATAGAAGCTTGGTCCCCAAAATTATTTTGAAGCTGCTATAGCAACCCAAGAATCCCAACCTCCAGAAATCTTGTCATGTGTGAAAAATAAAACAGCTTTTCCTTCATCCACTATAGTTAGTTCTCTATTATAGCTGAAGGCGATTCCTAACAGACATAAAGTTTAATTTTTATGTTAATTAAATTGAATTCACTGAACATCTACTATTTTTAAAAGACTTCTTTTTAAAGAGCAACTTTTCTTTTTTTTACAACAAAATTGAAAGGAAAGAGCAGAGATTTACCATATATCCTCTGCCCCCCACATATAAAGCCTCCCCCATTATCAACATCACTCCGCAGAATGGTACCTTTTTTTTTTTTTTCTCCAAGGGTGAACCTACATTGACACATCACAATCATAATCACCCAAAGTCCATAGTTTACATTAGGGTTCACTCTCGGTGTTTTATGTTCTGTGGGTTTGGACAAAGGTGTAATGACATGTACCCACCATTGATGTATCACGTAGAGTACTTTCATTGCCTTAAAAATCCTCGGTGCTTTGCCTATGTATCTCTCTCACCCAACCCCTGGCAATCACTAAACTTTTTACCTTCTCCATAATTTTGTCTTCTCTAGAATGTCATATACCTAGAATCATACAGTATGTAGGCTTTTTACATTAGCTTCTCTCACTTGGTAATATGCATTTAAATTTTCTCCATGTCCTTTCATGACTTGATAGCTCATTTCTTTTTAGTGCTGAACAATATTCCATTGTCTGGATACATGTACATATCCATTCACCTGCTGAAGAACATCTTGGTTGCTTCCACGTTTTGGTGATAATGGATAAACTGTCATAAACATTCATGTGCTGATTTTTGTGTGGACACAAGTTTTCAATTCTTTTGGGTAAATACCAAAGGGTATGATTACTGGAAAGTATGGTAAGAGTATGTTTGGTTTTGGAAGAAATCATCTAACTGTCTTCCAAAGTGTCTGTATTGTATTGCATTCCCACCAGCAATAAATGAGAATTTGTGTTGCTCCGCATCCTCGCCAGCATTTGGTGTTGGATAGTGTTTTGGATTTTAGCCATTCTAATAGGTATGTGGTGGTATCTAATTATAGTTTTAATATGCATTACCTAGTGACACCTGATGTACAGCATCTTTTCCTATGCTCGTTTTCCATCTTCTAGTATATCTTTTTTGGTGAGGTGTCTGTTAAGGTCTTTGGCCCATTTTTAATCAGCTAAAGTTTAATTTTAAAAATTAGATTTATTATAGGTATTTATTATTCCACATGAAGTGATGATTTGTTGATAGCGCAAATGGCTGACAGTATCAATCACATGCTAATGAAACACTTCTATGGTTAGAGAATGACTCCATTACTTTCCTTACTATCTCTGTAGCCTTGTTTAACTGTTTTGTGGCTTAGAGTCCTTATCTTAGAATGGGGATCACAATAGGGTTGAGGTAAGGATTAACTAAGTTCACGTCAAAAAGTTCTTAGAACCCTGACTTACCTTCCACCTGCCCCTATAAGATATATAAAGGCAGAAATTTTTGTTTTATTCACTATTGTTTAGTACATAGTAAGTACTTTCCAAATACGCATCATGCTGATTAGTCCATAATAAGTACACTTAATTATGCAACATATTGATTAGAGGAATGAATAAATGAATACATCTGAGTATAAATTAAACTCACACAAATGGTTTCTTTGTTACTATTATAAGTAATAGTAGTGGCATATATGGTGTGCTTAAAATAGTTTGCAGCGTCATTAACATCATTCCTTGTGAAATATTTTGGGATGTTGCTGTGTGTATGAATGCCATGCATTTTGTAGTAGGACAACAGCTGAGACCCAACATGAAGGATAGAAATTGCTTCACAATATTAGATGTGACATTTTCTGTTTTCAGAAATAGAAATGAACTATTCTTCACCTCTGTCATTTAGGGAACCTCTTCACTTACCTAAAATTTTTTGAGAAACGCTGAGGCTCAGATCAGGTGGTAAGTGACACCTGTAACTAGTTTTGGAGGGTCATCTAAAGCAGTTCCTTGAGGGGACACACCTGGGGATGGGGCAGGGCATTTAGGTATCTCCAGGGTGAGGACTGACGGTTAGTCAAAGTCTGAGCTACACTATTCAAAATAAAAGTTTGCTTTGAGGCTTAAGCTGGATTTCCAGGTTCTCTATCATGCAAGCAAACATTTCAGGGAAAGATTAATCAGAAAAAACTCACCATGAATAGTTAGTTACTCTATTAAATAGTCATCCTGACTGGAAGACCTTTGCGTTGCAAATTGTCCATGAAGACCTAGCTCTGCTTCTTAATCCTGCCCCTAGATCAGTGGCTATAGAAAGAAATTGTAGTGGCAAGAAAAGGTGGGAAGAGCTGTCAGAAGCTTCCTTCCCCCATTTTCCAGGAAAGCGGGTCTGCTATAGCACTTGGGAAAATACTGAAGCTCTCCTGGTTGGTCTCTCTCTCTTTACACCATCATTTAAGGTAATATACTGCAGCATCTGATTGGTTTTACCCTCCAGTGCCACCCTCATCTGTTCTCTTCTCCTCATCCCTCGCCACTGTCTTATTAAAGCAAAGCTCAAGTGACTTATCTGAACCAATTCTACAACTGATATGTCTCCCACCTTCAGTCTTGCAAACCCTCCACCAGACACTCCTTTATGTCATCATCAGAGAGATCTTTCCAAAATTCAAATCTCTTCACTCATAGAATCTAGTTTTCTTAAGGATGGTTGGCATGAAAGGTTTTTCCCCATTTGGACCCAGGTTCTCTCCCCAAATCTCTCTTCTAGCTAAAAATAACAACATCCCAACAGTGGCTTTCCAATCATGTCTGACAACCTCATGCCCATGGACATTGGATGTCTGTTCTCTGCCCTGAAGTACCTTTCCGTCCTAATATTTTGGGACATCCGCTCATCCTTCAAACCCCTTTTATCTCTCAGGGGTCCTCCATGAAACCCTCTTGGACACTCCTGTCATGTCCACAACCTTGAACAGATCACTACAGTTTCTCCAGCACATGCACACTTTGTCACGACAGAGGAGCACTACATTTGAATCAATGCAATGTTAATATAATTAACTATTTCAATTAGGATCTCAGGAGATGCTGGGATGATCTATAAAAGGAACCTCCATAGTGGGGTAAAAATAATACAGGATGAGGCCATGAAGAGTAGATCAGGTTAAATAGAGTCCAAAAGTCGAACCAAGGGTAAATCTAACAAAACTAGGAGGCATTGGGGATGGGAAGGAAAGGAGTGGATGGAGAAGGAGGGGTTGAGGGGTCTGGGCTACGACCTGTGCAGAAATATGAGAAATTGTTGGTGTTAGGGTGGTAAAATGAATTTAAAACTAAGCAAGACTAATATCTAACTTCAGGTAGTTGATGTAAACTCCTTTCTTGGTCCAAACTTTAGTAAAATCTGTTATATACAGCCTTGCCTACATTTTTTTTTTTTTTTTTTTTTTTTTTAGGGATTAAGAGAAAATAATTGGTTCCAAAAGTAAAAGAACATTCCTGGGAGATGAATTGTCAGTAGAATCAGATGTTTAGGGAAAATCATCTCAGCAGTAGAGGGGACCAGGAAATGTATTTCCCCAGGGAATTTGCAGATTCTAGTCAATTTTCCCCAAAATGAAGAACAGCAGCTGGAGCCAATATCAGTAAGATGACAGAAAGCAGTGGGACCTAAGCTGGCAGTTGAGTTTCCTTTTGTCTTGATTTTTGTTTCTTTTTAAAATTATTATTATGTTCAGTTAGACACTGTACAGTACATCATTAGTTTTTATATAGTGTTCAATGATTCACTAGCTGTGTATAACACCCAGTGCTCATCATGACCTGTGTCTTGCTTAATATCCATTACCATGTTACCCCATCCCCCCACCCTCCACCCCTCTGAAACCATCAGTTTGTTTCCCAGGGTCCATAGTCTCTCATGGTTCGTCTCCCTCTCTGATTTCTCCCCCTTTATTTTTCCTTCCTTCTCCTAAGTCCTCCATGCTATTCCTTATGTTCCACAAATAAGTGAAACCATATGATAATTGTCTTTCTCTGCTTGACTTATTTCACTTAGTATTATCTCCTCCAGTTCCATCCATTTTGATGCAAATGGTGGGTATTCATCTTTTCTGATGGCTGAGTAATATTCCATTGTGTATATGGACCACATCGTCTTTATCCATTCATCTGTTGAAGGGCATTTTGGCTCCTTCCACAGTTTGGCTATTGTGGACATTGCTGCTATGAACATTGGGGTGCATGTGTCCCAAAAGTTCATTTTTGCTTTTGTTTCACTTGCTTTTGGAGTTGTGTCTTGAAAGAAGTTGCTGTGGCCCATGTCGGAGAGGTCACTGCCTATGTTCTCCTCTAGGATTTTGATGGATTCCTGTCTCACATTGAGGCCTTTCATCCATTTATAGTTTATCTTTGTGTATGGTGTAAGGGAATGGTCCAGTTTCATTCTTCTATATGTAGCTGTCCAATTTTCCCAGCATCACTTATTGAAGAGACTGTCTTTTTCCATTGGATATTTTTTTCTCGTTTGTCAAAGATTAGTTGACTATAGAGTTGAGGGTCTATTTCTGGAGTCTCTATTCTGTTCCATTGATCTATGTGTCTGTTTTTGTGCCAATACCAGGCTGTCTTGGTGATCACAACTTTGTAATATATCTTGAAGTCAGGCAACATCATCACGTTTTGTTTTTCTTTTTCAGCATTTGTTTTTCTTTTTCAACATTTCCTTGGCCATTTGGGGTCTTTTCTGGTTCCATAGAAATTTTAGGATTGTTTGTTCCAGCTTCTTGAAAAATGCCAATGGTATATAAATAGGGATGGCATTGAAAGTGTAGATGGCTCTGGGCAGGATAGACACTTTAACAATGTTTATTCTTCCAACCCATGAACATTGAATGTTTTTTCCATCTTTTTGTGTCTTCTTCAATCTTTCATAAGTGTTCTGTAGTTTCTACAGTATAGACCCTTTACCTCTTTGGTTAATTTTATTCCTAGGTATCTTATGGTTTTTGGTGCTATTGTAAATGGAATTGATTCCTTAATTTCTCTTTCTACAGTTACATTGTTAATGTATAGAAAAGCAACTGATTTCTGTATCTTGATCTTTGTATTCGTATGCTCGGCACAGAATGTTTGTTTTGTTGAACAGACCTAGGGCCATGAGTGGAAATGTTGGGAGAGGGAAATGAATTTGGCTTTGAGTATTCAGTAAACATTTTATCTGCTAATGATCAAAGGCAAGTATGTCCTTAGAAACAACATAGTGGAAATATCTATTATGCAGTGGTTGACTCTGTTTTGTCCTTATTAGGTTTTCCTATCTTACCTGCAATTATGTGGACTTTATGGAAATGGAGTAATAAAAGTAATTGTTTTATAAGTTTATTGTCTTCTGAGATTTATGTGATGACCTCTGCATATAGCTAACACCCCTCATTGTCTCCAGTAATTCCTAGGCATATTAAATTTACTTCATGGAAAATACCAATAAAAACTTATATTCCTTATAAACTTGCAAATTTTTCTTGAAGGGATTCATGAGTAAATGAAGCTTTGCTTCACTCTCATAATACAAAGAGACATTGTAAAACAGTGACTGCCACAGCACTTGATGCCATTCGCATTTGTGTGACTGTCACATGTTCTGCAGAGGAGATATCAGAGTAGAAATGAAACCCCATTGTTGGTATGGATACGAAGGACTGTAGGTCACAGAGCAGCACATACATGGAATTATGTGGGGTGAAGCAGAATGCCCAGGTCAGATATTCTAGCCTCAGTGGTCTCTGTCATGCAGGCACTCATCCATTCAATGTGGGCTGAATACCCACAATGTACCAGAACGTGTTCTTGGGATCTCGTCATGAGGGGGACATGGCTTTGCTCTAACAATGCTTCTGGGAAAGTTGATTGTCTTTGTCCTCATCTGGAAGGCCATTCCTGAGCACATTCAGGCTGAGGACAGGCTGCCCAGCCTTGGAGTGAGGAGCTGGGCTGTGTCCCCTCTGTGCTTACTGACAAGGCATCTGTTTTCTAGGGGTTTCTGTGGGTCTTCTGTTCTCTAGTTCATCTCCATGAATGGAGTCTTGGAGATGAAAGGAAAACTCTCCATCCAATCTGGGGTGGCTGCGGTACCTGGGCACTCCTATACAGCTACCCGTGAACCTCAGATTTGAGTCCCAAAGGGTGATCTTTAGGAGACCAGTTGTCAGGGGTTATTTCCATCACTGTCCAGTATGGCATCTTTGATCTCTCAGCATTAGAACTAAAATATGCTAAAGAATGATATAAATAATACAGGTGTATCAGATTCAAATTAAAAAATGCATCCCAAAAGTTATGTATGTGTTCATTTTTATTTCTCCTGAATGAAGTGGTGTTTTAAATGCAATAGTGAGTGAAGCTTACTCTCTAGATGAAACTTGGACAAGAGTATGCAATGCCATAACACCTATCTACACAAACATAAGTTTTTCTCCTTGATTTATCTATTTTACCATTTGGAGGTAAAAAAAGAGTAGGTTTGATCCTATTGCTAGTTGAATAGGCATCCCAGGCAAACCACTGACATTCACCCCGGCTTTTATGAGTGTGCAGTGGCCCAGGTGGGGACTGGCTGAGAAGAGATTTTGCTCTCTTGCCATTCTGACAGCAGAGGGAACAGGGCCAGGACTGAGGAAATTTATGCTGCTGTCTGCCATTAGATTCTGGCCCTGCCCAGCAATGCCAACACAGGATCTGCCCTCCAGTGTAGCAGTGGACAACCGGAGTTGAGTTGCAAGGGGGAGAAACATGTTTTTAGGAGGAGAGCTGCATAAGGCTGAGAGAAGTCTTTGGCCACTTTCAAATTCTTCCAAGTTTGTGTGTGGTACAATGCAGGAAAGCATTTTGCCGGGGGGGGGGGTGTGTCTTCTAAAAACTTTGTGGTAAAATACACATAACGTAAAATTCACCATTGTAATCATTTCATGGAAATGATGGGTGTTGCCAGCTTTTCTGATCCCTTTGAAGCATGGTCGTCTGCATGCCCTGGACCCCCAGCTCTTCCCAGCTGTCCACCTGGTACCTGGGCTGCACAGGCCCACCTGGACCCTGGCCTGCCCAGAATTCTTGGATTTTGTGGTGAGTTTTACCACCACAGCAGAGCCCTCCCCTCAGGGCCTCTCAATCCTCAATCTTCACCCCCTGGTTTCAAGAGAAGCAGAAACCCCTGAAAGCCTGGGGACAAATAGTCTTCAGATATCAAAGTTTTACACTGTTTTTAAAAAGGTTATTTATCACTTCTTAAAAAAAAATGAACATATCTAGGGGAAGAAAGGTATAAAGAAAGGGGGGTAATCAGAAGGGGGAATGAAGCATGAGAGACTATGGACTATGAGAAACAAACTGAAGGCTTCAGAGGGGAGGGGGGTAGGGGAATGGGATAGGCTGGTGATGGGTAGTAAGGAGGGCACGTATAGCATGGTGCACTGGGTGTTATAAGCAACTAATGAATCATTGAACTTTACATCAGAAACCAGAGATGTACTGTATGGTGACTAACATAATATAATAAAAAAAACATTAAAAAAATGAACATATCTTCCTAAATTTTGATTTGTATTGTTATAAAAATTCTGCATTAATATTTTTCTGGCCAGTGGTAAAACCTTGGAGCTGTATCATGTACAATAGAATAGTTCATGCTAGACATACTAGGATTTAAATGAACTTTTTTTTTTCCTGGTTAAGTAAACTACACAATTCTGTTATAGCAATTGACTTCACTTATTTTTTTATAGTTTAATTTCCATTACAGTACTCAATAGCAGATTCCTTTAAATATGAAGATTGCCTATAACAAAAAGTTGAAATATGCCATGTTTGTGATGCTTTTAAAGATTAGGTTTGTCAAAGATAAAGAAAGCTGGACACTATTTAAGCTGGTAAGGATAGATTTTGTCTGGTAATAACTGTTGCAATAGGCAGAGCATCCAGCATGAAGTAAACTCAACTTTGCTAAAACAAAGGGCAGAAGATTTTCTAAAGGCTGGGGTGTACTAGGGGATAGACAGTGAGAAGTGTGGAGTGTTTTAGTCTATGTGACTAGGCCATCGGGGCTTATTAACTGGTTTTTATCTCATATCTTTATGATGGGAGGCCATGGTGTGGGTAGGCCACACCGCAGCTGGGAGCAAGAGAGTAATCTCCTTGAATGTCTGCATTTCAACAATACAGCTCTTCGGTCCTTGTGGAAATGGCTCTGGTGGTGGAGGGGTTACTTCTCAAAGGGCAGAGAAAGGATTTACAACTTGATGCTTTCTAAAGGAACTGTTCTAAGAGAAGGTACAGGGGCCTGTGTGGCTTATACCAGGTTTTGGCTGGCACAAATAGGTAAATTTGGCTGAAACAAATAAATCCTGGCAGCACTGAGCCTTCTCAGGCAGGCATTTTAAGGAGGGTCATCTAAAGGACATGGCCTTTAAGCTGCCAGAAGCCATGCTAGAATTTGGTCAAATAATCTCACACAAGGGTTTAGATAGAGTCATTCTATGCCAAGAGCTCTCTTGTAGTCCTCAGGCTTCATCAGGGTTTGAATTCTACCACTGAGTTGAGTTGAAAGCAAAGAGAAAGAAAATGTTTTTTCCTAAGCCGAGAAGATAGACATACCTGTGTGTGTGTGTGTTGTATTTGCACACATGAGTGCGTGTGTGTAAGTGCACGCTCATGTGTGTTTCTCTTACAGGACAACTGTATAGAAAATCTTAGTGAGTGAATGCATTCAGTAAATCCAAATTCTGCAACCAGTATTTTTACCTTGTGCCTTAGTTTGCCCCAATCTTTAACTTTGGAGAAGAAATGAAATGAACATTCTAGAACAGTCTGTGGTACCCAGAGCCTCTCACAGCCATACCCTGGGGAGAGTGCCTTTCCTCTGGACTGCTGCATAGCACTGTGACGTATCTACTGTGATGACAACAGTAGCAACAGCCAGGACACCGGACATACGCTGCACACTCTCCACACAGAGCCCCGTTCTGCAGACCTGACACATGTTATCTCATTTCATCCAGGCTGTTACCATCTTAATCCCACAGGCAAATGGAGGGATAGAGAGGCAGACTCAGATAGTATCAAAGGTTTTCAAACTTTAAGCTTTGTTTTCAGTTTTCCTATCTTAAACGAAGCCTGCTGTGTAAAACCTTCCAGAACCTCTCTGGCTAAGGTGACTCATTTGGTAGAATTCCCTGATGCTTCCCCGCACTCCAAGGACTTCACAGAGTGTAGTATGGAAAATACAAACTCAACCCTTGACATCATTTCCTGCTTTTAAGTATTATACATCTAATATCTTCAAAACTGCCATTTTATTAGAAAAATCCTAATGTTTTGTTTTTATAGAATAGAGCTAAAATTTCACCAATGTGTAATATCCATTATAAAATTATTCTGCTGGAAATCCCTCCCTGACCCCCCACCCTCAAATAAAACTGAACCATGATTTACAGGAAAATAACCCAAAGGGGTATGTGACTTCTGTATGGTCTGAACTGAGTTCAGTGAATCTGTTTCTCATTGCCAATATAGAACTCAAGGTCTGGTGACAAGTTCGGGCTTATAATAAGGAGGTCAAGTGTATTCTAAATGCAATAGGATTGTTTTCTCACATTTTTAGAGAGCTTGGAGGCATATTTGAGATCTCAGAACCTAAGCCCTTTGATTTACTGAGGACCACCTTGGTACTGGGTCTTGGTGTGTATTTAGTGACCATAGCTGGCTTCATTTCTAATGTGGATTGCTATTCTTTTCCTCCTTATGTGTGCGTTTTCCTGGTATTTCCTCACAAATAATAAATAGGAAAAGAAGCATTGAGAATCATAAAAATGATTGTATTAAAATGGGTAATAAGCCTGAAAATGCTTATTACTTGTTGTACCTACATGTGCATTGCCCATGTGGGACTTCTTTCTACAATATTTGTTTTTTAAGGGAGAATTACAATATCCAAAGTATTGAAATTTAATTTTTTTCTAGAGAACATGTTTGGTGTATACTTTAAAAATCAGACAAAACAGCCTGCTTTGGGAAAGGTATTTGAAATACCAGAATACCTTTCTGTTCTCTTCTGCGACGATTTTCACCCATTCCTCTGTGTAGAGCCTCCTTTTTCTGCCTTGTGCTGGTGGCACTGAGTTTGTCGGTGTGCTTATTGTTCGACAGATGGAAGGGTTTTTGCCTAAAGAAATAATGCAGATCTTCAGCCTGCTAGTGGCCGCCTAGCAGGACTTGGTGTACAGTGAAAAGTAGATTGCATCTGTACTCACTGCCATGCAAACCTTTTAGTAACCCTGGATTTTTGCCCAATTGACCATCGATGTAATAGTTGTCACTCGGGCTTCTCAGCTTTCCTGGCGCAGGTGATTGAAGTGCTGAATTTTATCTAACACAATCTCAAATACCTATAAATAGGATTGTCTTGTATGAATTCTGATGTTTATGTATTCTTTATGCTCTTACATAATTTTAAAGATAGTTCTTGGGTCTCAGAACTCTAGAAATACACAGGAATTGATATGTCTGAATTTGAAATGCGTCATTTTGTCATATATGAAATAATTATTTTAATTGCTGTTAAATTCGAGGTAATGTGTGTGGAGATGTCTGGTGAATTTTAATTGAATTAGTCTTTTCATTTCCACTGACCTTTGAAGGTATCATAAGTTTAACTATGCGAAGACAGTTCTGACTTGGCAAGAGCAGTCAGTACCTCTCCAATTTAAAGATGCCTGTAAATGCAGATTTATTTCAGTGGGTCTGGGATGGGTCCAAAGCTGCATTTCTAATAAGCATCCAGGTGCTGTGGCTATTGCTGGCCCATGGAAAACCATGTGCTGTATTTATTGGTCAGCTGCAGGGTTTTCTAATGTTGTGTGCTGGTATTTGAACTGCAAGGGTTCCCCACCCACTTACACTTCTGTTCACCTGTGTGGCAGAGACTCTCAGTGGCCAAACTCCAAGATCACCCTCTTTCTTCCTGGGCAGACAACTGGACACTTCCCAGGCTCCGGGGCAGTCAGCTGTGTGTGACCATGCCCTTTGGCTCTGCCTCTTGGCCTGTGTGCCACTTGACAGCCCAGCCCATAAACAACTTCCACCCATGACCCTCACACGCTCTCCCCCATCTACTGGATAAGTGGAAAAGAAGAGCAGAGCCTTGTAGGAGAAGCCACGTGTATCTCCACACGTTGAATGGAGCTGAATCCCTCTGCTGGCCTGTCTAGGCTGCGATGTGAGGAAGCTCTGATTATGTGAGGAGGCTGAGATTTCAGTTAGTTGTGTCAGCCTCCCTTGGCAAATTCAGGGTCTGAGGCCAGGCTACTTAATTCTGGGACCGTACTGCCTGCAGAGAAGATTTGTTACTTCAATCTCATTTCAAAAATACTTCTCAGCCTGGGGCATCTGGGTGGCACATTCTGTTGAGCAGCAACTGTTGGCGACTCTTGATTTTGGCTCAGGTCACGATCTCAGGGTCGTGAGATCGAACCCCACATGGGGCACTGGGCTCAGCATGGAGTCTGCTTGAGATCCTCTTTCCCTCTCCCTCTGCCCCTAACCCCTGAGCATGCTCTCTCTCTCTCTCCCTAAAATAAATTTAAAAATCTAAAAATAATAATAATACTCTCAGCCTCAAAAATATACCTATTTAATTTATGATTTGCACCTCCCCTTCCATTCTAAGGGGACAACTAGAGAACTTTGCTCAGATATCACATCCCCCTTGTGTTTCTTCTACATTTTCTCCTTCCAATTTAGTTAGATAAATGTTTTATAAATGCATATTGTGAATATTGGGTCCTACTCCACACCTCATAAAATCAGAACCTCCAGAGGGGGCAATTAGGAACTTAACCTTAGCGGAAGCCCCAAGTGTCACGCTTATCAGCAGCTAATTTTTAAAAGTGAGGAATTTGGCAAAATAGACCTTGCGGATGGAAGGGGAAAATGGATTGGAGAGGACTGGGTTTTTTTTTTAACTTTCCATCTTTAAAAAGGCTTTCCTTTTATGGAAGATTATTCCCCTCAACTCTGCATTTTTCTTACTTGTTTGGTTTATTCAATTATTTCCCCCCCAGGGGAAAATGTATAGGAGTTAAACTCTTAAAATTTAACTTCCTGGCACCAGGTGATCTGTACTTTTTTGCATCTTGCTTTTAAAATGCCAGATGCTTCTCCTTCGGTCAGGTATATGCATTTTTCTGCTGGCCCCATGTTTGCTATGTCATTCAATTGCAGTGCTTTTCTGCTTCATATTGTGTTCATATGAGGAGATTTATGCTGTATTCAAACCTTGCATGGCACTCTGAAGAAGGTGAAGGGGACATACAAATCAGATTAAAGGTGAATGTCTAGAAATCTGGCAGCCCTCTTTTTCATGAGTCTGTTAACACCTGAATTGCTCTGACACCTCATTTCTTTTGACTTTTATTTCTATTCCATTGGTCCTCAATGAATTATGGCCAGTGTTATTAAACAATGTGAATTATCTGACTGGAGAGTTGTGGTGTGTTTGTCCATCATTGATTATATCATTATACCATTACTATTTGGACATTTGTCACCAATAAGAGCATTTGTTTCTAGACCATTCATAAATCAATGAGAACATCTGAAGTTCTGGCAAGTTGAATTGGCCTGAAAAGCAGAGGTGATGCTGTGTGGGCTACCATGGAAATGAATAAGGAGTGCAAACATGTGAAGGGGTATATTGGTAGGAAAGGCAAATTCACATCAGAAAAATTTATCTATTCCAAAGAAGATGAACCCCTCACCACTGCATCAAGGGTATTCTATATAATGAACCTGCCAGGTGGATGGCTAGTATCCCTAGGGAACGGCGCTATATCAGAGGCACAGAGTTGGTCTCCTTTGGTGACAGATGGGCGCTCATTGGAGGCAGATCAGTTTTGGTGAAGGAAAGTCCATTTTGTTGAGCCTATGCATGTCCTCCATCCCTTTTGTTATGGTTATTTTATATACGGACTTGATACCATGAGAATCTGTACCTGTTGCTCATGCAAAATTGCTTATGCTTTCCACCTCTATTCAGGCATGGTGTCATACATAGCATCTCCATCAGGCCACATATCTTCCTTGGCAACTCACAATCAGGCATTAAATCTCTACAAGCACACTAACAAACCAGAAAATGCTATTGGAATGGAGAATGGTTGTCAATAGAGTGCACAAGTCTTTGTTCCAAAACTCAAGGCATAGGCATGGTGATTTTCCTATCACAGCCTCTCAGAGATTCCATACAACGCCCTTTTTGCCACAGATAGCTTCAATACCATTGGCTTTGCTGGGTCACAAGCCCTACTGTGCACTTCAGCCTGTACCTACCTAGGGCCTTCTTCAAACACTTCTTTTGCTATGGGTTCTACCCCAAATTTTCAGCTTTATGGGTTATGCAATAAATATGTCAAAACATTATAGCTACATGTTTTATATATTGCTTCCAAAATCCAAAGAGATATATCAAACATTTATTTATTTGTTGTGGGTGACTGAAGATAGAACAATTTGTCTCTACATGTAGGGGAACTATCTAGATAGGCTCAGGATCACTTGGCTTTTAGGAAAGTCACTCATATAGTGGGCTTCTGTGCTTCCCCAGAATTTATTAGGCTCTGGAATGAGTCTCTTACTAAAGCATCTAGGATCCTTAATTCTGCCATTTCAAAGACCTAAAGATTTTGAATCCATTGAAATGGACTAGTATAATGCTCTGTGGATATCAAGATAATTAAGGTCCCTCTGGGCTGGGTATATTATGACAGAAACACATGAGTTTACATCGTTCTGGTATTAGAGTCAAAGTGTATTATTGGCCATTGCAGGTGAAAGCCAATCATTTTTTATTGTGTTTGTTAATTGTGACTAAAATCAAAACATTTGCTGGGTCAGTAGCTGCACACTAACTGCCAGAGACTTTGTTCATTTGCTCCAGAAAATATATCACATCTGGAATGGTCTCTGTGAAAGGCATCAAAACTTGATTCATTTTATAATAATCCCCTAAGTCACTTATTACAAAAAGTCATTCTCTAAGGTCTGTCTGGCTTTTGTACCAGACACATGTGCAAGTTACAGAAGAGTGGTAAAATCATCTTCCCTACATCTTTTACATCTTAGATGGAAGGAGACTGAAGCTCCCCCAGGGATATGACAATATTTTGGGTTTACTATTTTAGCAAACTGGGGCAGTTAGGTCAGCTTCCACTTGACCTTCATACTGTAGTGGTTCTCACTCCATGGGTCAGCAAATGTGGAAGCAAACTGACAACCTGTTCTGCATCATGGGGAGCATTGTATGGACCACAATCAACTGCCCCAAATAAATAAAACCGTGAGCTTTTCTGATACTGATTTAATAAGAACACGTTTATCCCTGACTTTTGCATTCCTGATGTTTAAAGATATGTGATATCCTTTGTTGATAATGTGTTACCCATGATAGAAAATGACTGCTTTTGGGGTGCCTGGGTGGTGCAGTCAGTTAAGCATTGGACTCTCGGTTTTGGCTCAGGTCAGGATCTCAGGGTCCTGGGATTGAGCCCCAAGTCAGGCTCTATGCTCAGCACAGAGTTGGCTTGAAATTCTCTCTCCCTTTCCCTCTGCCCTCCCGCTCATGCTCTCTCTCTCTAAAATAAATAAATAAGTCTTAAAAAAAGAAAATGACTGTTTTTGTCACATGAATAGTTATAGCTTGGTTACATCAGTATTCCGGTTTTATTTCCTTTAGATACCATCATGTGTTTCATTTGACAAGATTTAGCTGTGACGCCACTGGTAAACACTTTTGCATGTAGAATTCTTTTTCTTATTTATTTATTTATTTGAGAGAGAGAGGGAGTGTGAGCAGGAGTGGGGGGAGGCAGAGAAGGGGAGGCTGTGAGAGAGGGAGAGAGAATGTCGAGCAGACTCCACACTGAACGCGGAGCCAACTACAGGATCGACTCCACCACCCTGAGACCATGACCTGAGCCAAAACCAAGAGTTGGTGACTTAACTGCGCCACCCAGGCGTCCCTAGAATGCTTTTTCTTAAAGCCTTTGTCTCTCGGTCTTCAAAGAACAAATGCGTGAAGATTCCATCCGGTTTACAGTATGTGTACTTCTATTACACATTAAGAACCTTAGTCCTCTGGGCTCCTGGAGGATTGGCACAGGCAAAGAGAAAGAAGAAAGACTGTTTATGCCCTGACTTCCATAGCCCTGCTCTGACCTTGGACCTCGTGTCATTTTGTATTCCTGGGGAATTTTTAAAGTTCATAACCAATATCAAATAACCCTAGAAATTCTGATTATTTCCCTTTTCTCCTGACACAGTCACCCTGGAGAATAGCTCCTTTTCTCTGGGAAAGGCTTGGAGGAGGAATCTCAGGATATACTTTTAGCCATGAAGCAGGGTTCCTTTCAAAGGGATCTGGTTCATGTTCTATGAGGGGACTCTGACTCTGAATCAGCTTACCAGGGGCTGCAGTAAGGGTCCATGAACTTTCATTATTCAGCATGAGTTTCTGCCTGCTTGCCCTAGAATGTCCCTGATCGTATACATCAAGCAATGCCTTTGCATGCTTTCCTCTGTCCTTCTATGTCATTCCTATAGACTTTGGCATTAGTTAGACACTGCCTCAGATGTTTGTGGACTGACATGCTCTGATTTCTCCTCCATTCCTAGGGCTTGTTTTGCTCATTAAGTCCACCGCCTCATTAAGAAGCTCATTAAGTCCACCGCCTCTGAAGGTTAAGTCACATCACCTGGCCCTGCGACTCCAAGATGTAATAATTCCCACTGAAACCAGGGATCTTAGGTCCATAGGTAGCACATCCCCACCATCTGGAGCCTCCCCTGAGCTTCCAAGGGTGCTGGGGCTCCCTCACTGATGCCTTTCTCCGCCTCTAGGTGAGGGGTTATCCCTGCTGGCCCCTGTTTGTGGTCAGTTGGTGGATAGATTAGTTGCACATGATGGACCCATTCAACATTTCCACCTCCCAAAAGCTTAGGTTTTTTCTCCATAGCATATCAAGGAAGTGCTGTGCCGGCATCTCAATTTCTTTGGCTGAATACCACTGTGAATCCAGGTTTAAATGGTCATTTTCCTTGATGAGTTCATCATTAACCTTCAAGATGAATTGCCGGTGCTGTTTAATCCTTTCATATGTAAATGTAACCAGCCCAGCCTTATAGTTGGTCCTTTCTAGTTCTAAAATCTTGAAAATAACTTCCAGGCAATCTTCCCAGTATGCTTTCAATACAAATATTTAAGATGTTGCTGGCTCCCAAGTGTATCTGCCATCTCCCCTAGGAACAGATCTGAGGCACTCCTTGTGGCCTGTGCTTGGATGAGACTTTGCTTTGGGCCTGGACCAATGAGGCTAATGGCTCAGGGAAAGTCACTGACAGGTTTTTAGAAAAAATAATCTAGTTTGATGTGAGGTGAGAAGTTTACATGTGTCACTCCAAGTCTCAGGGTCCCAAATCTTGAGACTTTCTGAAGTCTCTCTTTTACCTAGAGTTCTAGTTCTGCAACTGGTACCTTCAGCGCCTGAGCACGAACTCTCTTCTTAATTTTTAAGTCAAGCAATCAAGTGAGTGAACATTCTATGCATCACTTTTTAGTTGAGAGTAGCTTTTATTGGATCCCTGCTAAGTACAGACCACCTCAGCATGCCATTGTAACACATTCTTTAGATGCCCCTTTGAAAGAGATGTACTTTTCCAAACAACAGTGTGTTTAAGCTAACTAAAAAGGGAATTGCTACCACAGTAAAAGAACTGTCTCAGAAGTTCACTCCTTAAAAGTAAGGTTTTCAAGACACCAACTGGCAGTGCGTAGCCGCTAAGGACAGGAGCTCTGAAGTGCTCGACGTCATATTTCTAGTCTCTAAATCCTTTTATTGCATTTCTCTAGGTGTACAGTATTGGGCAAGTTATTTTAACCCACGTCTTAGTTGTCTTATTAGCAAAATGGTGAAAAAACAGTACCTCTGTCATAGGGTACTGGGAGGACTGAATGATACAGTGTGTGCAAAGTTCTTAGTACATAGACCTCCATATATAACAGCTGTTGTTAAAATGTATCTCTGAAGGGGACTGCAACTTTGGCCACAGACCAGGAAGAATGTGACAATCCTGGTAAGAGGAAGCAATTAATGAACATGAAATGTTCATCAGTGTTTAAGCACAGTTTAAAGTAATCCTAGAAGTAATTGCTGAAAACACCAGACTAGATACCTGGGAGAGGTCCAATCAACTGCTGAGAACACAATGTCATGTTTTGAGTCCTCTGTTAGGACTGAGAGCAGAGGTAGAAACATGCAGAGGTGGTAGAAAATGTCTCATAGCCCCCTCCCTATCTTCCACCAGCACTGTGCCCATCTGAGAAGAGGTAGACTCATCTTGTTGAAGAGTCCAGTCTTGTTGAAGTCATAGTAGGTGAGCTAGAGGATCTGGGGTTGTTCATTTTTAGCAATATGTGCTCAATTCAAATGGACTAGAGTATAAAGTTTCTGTCTGCCCGCCGTGCTGGCAGTTGCAATTGGTTTGTGGTTTTTGTTTGTGAAGGTTTGCCTTTACTTAGTGTGGGGCTGAAGCACCTACCCACAGAGCCAGTGTTTGGACATTGAGGGCGGCCAGCCCTCCTTTCCAGATGAATAGAAGGTATAGGATCCCTGCCCGCAATATGTAATTCACTCCTGAGCTGCAGGTGAGACTCTGGAGGCTGCCACCAGCTGCCTTGGCTTGGCTAGAGTGGGGCTTCCTGCTCTCCAGGTACGGGTTCGAAATCTCTGTTCATGGGCATTGGCAGGAGTGAAAGAGGAAGGCACTTCCTTTGGACACTGTCCACTTATAAACTTTCTTCCACTTAACCTCTTCCCCTTCAACATTTGCAGAATCTGTCCCTGTGTGGGGCTGAGCAGGGAGCTGAGCCCCCAAAAGGGGCAGTTGTTGCCATGCCCCTCTGGTGGGCAGGGCCCACATATAGACTTGCACCCTTGACCTCCACCCCAGACTGCCTTTCCCCAGCCTCTTGTTCGGCCACCCCAAACCAGAAAGATGCTCATTCCTGGCTCAAGTATTTTTGGCAACATGTGCATTTATTTGTATTAGAAGTACAAACGTAGGAATCCAAATACAAATACAGAGGGCGGCCCAGCCACCAGGCCCAGTTGGCCCAGGGCAGGGGGCCTAGAGGGTGCGGCAGGACCGGACGGGCGAAGCGGGCCGCGGTGCCGCCCGTGTCGCCAAGGCACGTCGGGCGCTAGTGCGCCCTCGTTTCACTAGGACACCACGAGCTGAGCTGCACTGTTAGCGGGGAGTTACGTCCTTGACAGAGGGGAGGAGGACAGCGGGACCTCAATACTGTCTTGGGACAGTGGGTAAGGGCCTGAGATGGCCCAAAGACTGGGAGTCAGGGCTTCCAGGCCCTTGTGGAACGACAGGGAAGTAGGGGCTGTTGGAGGCCACTTGGTGAGGGTGGGGACCCTGGCCTGGTCCTTGGTCCACTTGCTGGAGAGGGGTGGGTGCACGCACTTGAGCAGGGTGGACCACTTCTTGGGGCCAAGCTCTTCTGTACTGTGTGCTCAGTGCTGATTCCAAGATGCTCTCAGACTCTGGAATCCCTCTACCTTCCTCCCAACTGAATGAGATGGCTTCACAAGCAGGAAGGATTCTATTGAGGCAGAGAGCAGACCCTCACTTTTGCCCTTCCTTTCTGCCTGGGGCATCTCCCAGGGCTCAAGATGGTTTTACTTTCTACACACGCAAGCTTCAAAAAGAGAGGACAGTCCATGCACTGTGGCTAATTCCTGTGTTGCATGGTTCACACTAGACCTAATAGATGCTTAATCACATTGTACTGGAAAGCTGTGTCCTAAGCAAGCGTGAGGATGGCTATTTGCCACCTACATCTTGAGTACTGCTTCTAGCCTATAAGATGATATTGACCACCTGCACAAATGATCAAGTAATCACTCAGATGTGCACCCAAGTAAAAATATGATCAGTTGTTCTCAATAGGAGGCAGGCTCATTTGAACTCAGAATCAACTTCTGATTAGGTATTTAAACTTGATTTTTTTTTTTTAAGAGAGAATGTGGTCCCACATTTCCAGAAAATGTAGAGGTCAATTTCTCTCTCCCTCTCTCTCTCTCTCTCTCTCCCTCATTCCTTTTTCCTTAACTAAATGCTTAGTAAGCTAATACACTACCAGTAGGAAACTGTGCTCCTTTCTACTTGTTTCAACTACACTTGGGGTGATGGGTAGAGTAATATACATGTTAATAAGTTGCTCCAGTTTTACCACTGTACATACATACACAAATACACACATCACTGCATGTAAACACAAGATGGCCCTTTGCTTCTTACAAGACAACCCAGGCCCGATCCCTGAAAATTATTACTCTTCTAAAATCTTCCATAGAAAATGAACTCAGGAGAAATGACCCTTTCACTCAGTCCAGGAGCTGCTTGTAAAGAAAAACATGTCATGTAGTTGTACAAATATATGCATGTAAACATTGTTCACTAGCACAAAATTAGTCATTTTGAAGGTCGAGAATGATTGAAACGATCTTTTACAATGTTTTCATAGAGTTATTCTAAACAGATAATATAATAGTTAACACCATAAATTTAATCAATATATTTTGCCTGTATCTATTTCTATCTCCAAGTAAAAATCTCAAGATAAATTAGGGGGAATCAGAGCCCAGATCCAAATTGTATAATACGAAGTATATTGATTGTCCTTTTGGGCTAAGAAAATCTGTGGTGTCCACAGATGCATCCATTTTAGGGGAAAAAGTTCTTAGCCAATACATATGTTATCCTCATGAAAAAGAATAAAAAAGTCCAAGTGAGACACAAAATCCAGAAGAAACCAATAAATAAAAGTAGGTGGAGTGTTCTCCTAAGGAATTATTTCAAATTTTGTTTGAAGAAGGGTATACAGATAGGACTGAAAGGACACAGAGAAGTTATGGAAAGGTTTTAGGAAAGCAACATTTTAAACTATGACCTGCATATTCAATATTTAAACTAAAATGAAACATCCATTTTCTTCTTAATTTAAGTCTTAATTTCATTATGATTTGGAAAAAACATTGAAACTTTGTTTTGGATCAATAGCTAAGGACTAGTATGGAACAAGAAAAAGGATATAGATGGTGATAATGGTGATGGTGATGGTGATGATGGTGGTGATGATGATGACGATGGTGTTGAAGGTGATGATGGTGATGATGGTGAAGGTGTTGATGGTGATGATGGTGATGGTGGTGATGATGATGGTGGTGATGATGATGATGATGGTGTTGAAGGTGATGATGGTGATGATGGTGAAGGTGTTGATGGTGATGATGGTGATAGTGGTGATGATGCGATGGTGATGGTTACAGTGATGCAGCATAGTTTATTTCTTCTAAAATCTTATCCTATGAGGCTCACTATTTGGAAATTTAGTCAGCAAATTATGTGAATTTTTTTATCATTACTTATCTTGTAATTGCATCGAAAGTTACTTCAGAATGCAGTTTTTTATCTTCTTTTTAAATTTTTTCTATGGATTCCAGGCCTACCCTGCACTACCCAGTGCATGGACTAAATGAATGGGGCATGTTAACTAAATGGTGGATGGGTTGACTGGGACTGTCATGGCTAGATAAGGATGGGGTGGTCTGATCTCCCCATCAAAGTGACTAAACTGTTGCTCTGTGTATTGGGGGGCTTTCACTCAGTTGACAAACTGACCTCCCCAAACTCCTCCTCTTATAAATATGAACAGTGCAGAATAAAAAAAACCCACTATTGTAATAAATTCTAACCAAATGAAAGCACTTATCATTTGTTCCTGAAAACCGGTCTCACTGTGAGTTAGCACACTTTTTAATGGAAATTGGGGACTTTAATCAATCTGTGAATAACTGATTAGTGGGAAAAACAAAGAAGAAACTCCAAATAACTAGAAAAGAGGAAAAGATAGCAGCTATCTTCTCAGTCTGGGGGATTTCATTATTGACAATCAATTTTCACTGTTCTTTCCAATCTGTTGAGTCTAAACTGTTCAACAGACATAGAGGACATTCCTTCCCTGCAGGAACCATTATCACCCTCACTTTGTGGAGCTGTCCACTGGGCTGGGAAAACTGTGTTGTGGTTACAAATTAGCAAAATGAAGTGGTGAAAGTAGACCGTTATCTGAGTAATTCAAGGACAACAATTTACATTTCCTTCAATTATTTGAATGTTGCATTCAAGTAGTGCTTGCTTTGTGTGTGTACATGTATGTGTAGGGAGTGTGTATGCCTGTGTGCGCACAAGTGTGTGTATGTGTGCGTGCATTTGTGTGTTTTATTTTCCTAATTTTCTAGCTCATGTTCCTATATTATACAATCTGAAAAACCTACGTGGTTAGCTTAAAACATTGAAAACTTGTTAGTGACTGTTCAACTGATTTTTAGCACTGATTTACACTAGTCTAAAATTTGGTTTTTACGTGAGCAGAGTAATAAGAGGCTTAAGGTATTTTATTGACAACATTAAAAACCAAAGCATCATTTAACTAAAGGACATTTTGAAAAAAAAAAAACAGTAGGGAACATTCTCTCTTTTGACTTTATTAGAACTAGACCAGGCTTATAGCCTGGAATTGCTGACCTATAATCAGAAAAATTTTAAAAGGAGGAGTGGAAATGCTCTAGTCTCCAGTCTTCAAAACTATGAGACATTTTTTAAAAAGCCAAGAGACACAAAATCCAGAAGAAACCAATAAATAAAAGTAGGTGGAGTGTTCTCCTAAGGAATTATTTCAAATTTTGTTTGAAGAAGGGTATACAGATAGGACTGAAAGGACACAGAGAAGTTATGGAAAGGTTTTAGGAAAGCAACATTTTAAACTATGACCTGCATATTCAATATTTAAACTAAAATGAAACATCCATTTTCTTCTTAATTTAAGTCTTAATTTCATTATGATTTGGAAAAAACATTGAAACTTTGTTTTGGATCAATAGCTAAGGACTAGACGATGGTGTTGAAGGTGATGATGGTGATGATGGTGAAGGTGTTGATGGTGATGATGGTGATAGTGGTGATGATGCGATGGTGATGGTTACAGTGATGCAGCATAGTTTATTTCTTCTAAAATCTTATCCTATGAGGCTCACTATTTGGAAATTTAAGTCAGCAATTTTGTGAATTTTTTTATCATTACTTATCTTGTAATTGCATCGAAAGTTACTTCAGAATGCAGTTTTTTATCTTCTTTTTAAATTTTTTCTATGGATTCCAGGCCTACCCTGCACTACCCAGTGCATGGACTAAATGAATGGGGCATGTTAACTAAATGGTGGATGGGTTGACTGGGACTGTCATGGCTAGATAAGGATGGGGTGGTCTGATCTCCCCATCAAAGTGACTAAACTGTTGCTCTGTGTATTGGGGGGCTTTCACTCAGTTGACAAACTGACCTCCCCAAACTCCTCCTCTTATAAATATGAACAGTGCAGAATAAAAAAAACCCACTATTGTAATAAATTCTAACCAAATGAAAGCACTTATCATTTGTTCCTGAAAACCGGTCTCACTGTGAGTTAGCACTTCTACTTTTTAATGGAAATTGGGGACTTTAATCCTTTTGTGAATAACTGATTAGTGGGAAAAACAAAGAAGAAACTCCAAATAACTAGAAAAGAGGAAAAGATAGCAGCTATCTTCTCAGTCTGGGGGATTTCATTATTGACAATCAATTTTCACTGTTCTTTCCAATCTGTTGAGTCTAAACTGTTCAACAGACATAGAGGACATTCCTTCCCTGCAGGAACCATTATCACCCTCACTTTGTGGAGCTGTCCACTGGGCTGGGAAAACTGTGTTGTGGTTACAAATTAGCAAAATGAAGTGGTGAAAGTAGACCGTTATCTGAGTAATTCAAGGACAACAATTTACATTTCCTTCAATTATTTGAATGTTGCATTCAAGTAGTGCTTGCTTTGTGTGTGTACATGTATGTGTAGGGAGTGTGTATGCCTGTGTGCGCACAAGTGTGTGTATGTGTGCGTGCATTTGTGTGTTTTATTTTCCTAATTTTCTAGCTCATGTTCCTATATTATACAATCTGAAAAACCTACGTGGTTAGCTTAAAACATTGAAAACTTGTTAGTGACTGTTCAACTGATTTTTAGCACTGATTTACACTAGTCTAAAATTTGGTTTTTACGTGAGCAGAGTAATAAGAGGCTTAAGGTATTTTATTGACAACATTAAAAACCAAAGCATCATTTAACTAAAGGACATTTTGAAAAAAAAAAAACAGTAGGGAACATTCTCTCTTTTGACTTTATTAGAACTAGACCAGGCTTATAGCCTGGAATTGCTGACCTATAATCAGAAAAATTTTAAAAGGAGGAGTGGAAATGCTCTAGTCTCCAGTCTTCAAAACTATGAGACATTTTTTAAAAAGCCAAGTTTTTATTCTCCCGGAGATACGAATGGCTGAGTTGTTATTATATTATCTCAACATATACATGGTTTCTCCTTAAAATGATAGATATTTGTTTTTAAGTAAAAAGTAAGTCTAGAAGCAATCCAAGAAGGGATTTGTCATTTAGCCTGGACTGTTCTTTTTTGGTTCTTTGGGTGTTATTATACAATGTGGAGGTACTTCTAAACCATGTGAACCTGAATTTTTCCTGCAGGCAAATTTGAGAGAAAGAAACATGTACAGATTGCACACTTCCTCAATTTTGGGTAATTTGAAGGGGACTCAACAGAAAATTGTGAATTTCACATTTACAGTGTATTTACAATCTGTTTCCCCTCCTTATTTCCAGACCCCTTTCTGAGTATTTTAAAAACAATAGTGTTCTGAAGCCCAAGACTAATCATAAACATTTCAATGTATATTTATATCTGACTACGTTTATCCCAAGTTATTCACTAACTTTTCTTTTTTATAGAAATTGAGGATGAAACTTCATATGTATATAGTTCATAAACTCTCAGAAAAAGCAGACAGTTGCAAGATAATGGAGAGATTTCAAACGGCTTTGTGTCTTAAGAACATAGATCTCAAATAGTGTTAAGTATCATGGTTGGAAACCAGTTATAAATCTCAAGTTTGTAAAGTAAATCACAGAAAGTTCTCAGTTATTGGCAGCTGAGATAAAACTGATCAAAGAAGAAGAGGTTTTGTTTGTCTTGTTTTCTAGCCCTTTAGATAAAGAGTGCCCGGTTGCTTCCTAGTTGTGGCAAGTATTTGTTAATGCAAAATGGTGTTGTCAGTTACCCACCTTTGCTTGCAGAGTGTGATATTTCGCAGAGCAGCAAAAAATATGTCTAGACACTTTTACTGCAGCAAGTTATGGCCAGGTAAGAAGACTCGGTGTGAGGGTTCTATGTGGACACTCATATCCCATCACAATCACTGACTTTTAGATTGGCTCCAATTTCCCTTATGTAGCCTGAAAATACTTTGCCATGGAGGACAAGCTTTTTTCCAGTTGAAGCCACAAAAACTATGCTCTTAACTGATTTGATATACAATTAAGGATGACTGCTTGGCACATAAAAAATGAAAATCCCATCTTCATGCATTCATAAACAATAAAAAAACCTGGCATGAAATATATGTGATCACAAGAAATGGAAAATCTGTAAGATGTGTATGATATAAGCTTTATGTGTAATTGTAAGGCATATGTTGGGCAAATTGGGGGCAGTATTGGCTGGGTCCAGAGTAAATTAAAGTAACATTTTCCTTCTCTGTCCAGTACCTGAGAATCTCTCCTCTGGTCATTGGTGTTGAGACTTTGTCCAAACTGTACTTTCTAGGCTCTGAAAAGGCATTTTTCTCTAATTCCATTAATGTGAAATGCCTTCTCTTTACCTCTCAGCCTGGATTCAGCTTAAAGGAGAGACAGTCACAGTTGTAAGTATGATCCACAGTGCTAAGAAATTAGAAATCCTTTTCAAAATACAGAACTCTCATTTCTCCGATTTACAGTATTTCTGAAAGTAAGGAACGCAGTAGCACCTTTAGAATACCAGTCACTCAGACAACTTCCCCACCAGCTGCCACAAAACCAGAAAAATATTTCTCAAGTCTAAATGCACAGCAAGCTGGGCAGAGCTGTAAGGGTGCTGGGTCTGCGCAGAACAGTCTTACATCCATACACCTCACACAAACCCTACTAACCAAGCATACTGGTGAAGGAGAGTCCTTCAATCTAAGAGTGATACATTCCCCTCACATTCTTCCTGTGTCTCTCCTCTTCCTTCCTCCATAAGGTAAACTCATACATACTAATAAGAAAGCCCCTGAGTTCCGCATCTGCATGAGGTACATGCCACTCTCCTGTATTGTGGACTGAAGGCTCATCTCAGGAGTTGAAATTGATAAAGAGAACTTGAACAGACAAGCCTTCAGAGAAACTGACATTAATGTGTTCTGAGGGGAAGTTTGAGTTCTTTTTAGTCAGAACCCATTGTGGGTAGATTGCTGTATGTGCAGGAATGTATTTTACATGTCGTGAGTGAACATCTATTAGAGTCTCTTGAGATGAAATCTTCCCTTCATGTAAAATGAATGATAAACTAGTGTGTTTCGATCAGCAGGATGACTGAGGTCAGGGAGAAGAGAATGGTTGGATTCAGAAGACAGATTATTGGTATGTACACCCTATATATATATAATTTCATAAGAGTTGCCAATGACACCCAAATATTGACTGGTTTTAAAACAAGAAGCATCAATAAAATTTTTAAGGTAAAATTGAACCAAACGTATGTTATAAAATTGTTCTCAGGTTATTTTCCTTCCAAGAAGAATTTCACTAGAAAATCCATTTCCCTCCAGAACTTTTTCAAAGACATAACAGGTTGAAATTCTTCATATTTAGATATTATATAAATTCATAAAGTTGAAAATTATGTTTGAAGAAGACTGACTTTGGGCCACCTTCCATGGGAACTCAGTGATTTGGTGGGACATGAAACAATTCCTTTGGTCACGGTGCCTCCAAACAACGGCCAGGTGTGGGAAGGTAGTTTATGCATAAGAGACAGAACAAGGATGCTAGTAGGTGAAATTCTCCAATAGAGTAGAAATTTTATTAAGCCAATAGGTTCAACCTGTTTCTCCACAAATATTTATTGTTATTTTATGTTTTAAGCTGAATTTGCTAGGTAGAACCCAATTGGCCTGTGGCCTATGTAGCAACTATCAAATCAAAAGGCAGGGAGTTGACAGGAAGAAAAACAATGGGCTGGACTATCTCACACTGTATATAGACTCAGTCCTTGAAAACTGGGTGATAGTATCCCAATATATTTGCATTCACTTGATATGAATGATGTTCATAAAAATAAACAGATTCATCTAATTTTACTTTTCTAGCCTCTTCCACTCCCATCCCTTTCTGGATGGTCTGCATCCAGTAAATTGTGCAAAATCAGTACTTTTATATATTCTCTGTGTATATTATTTTACCTTTTTTCTGAGTAATAATTGTATTGACAATAGACAATTAAAATAAGATTCTATGGTTTCCAATAAAATTAATTCAGTTTTCTGGGTGAGGAAAATGAGAAGCACAGAGATACCGGTACCAAAATTTTAGTACCAAAATTTTAATAATGCCAAAGCATTATTAATGAACTGGTAGGACTTTTTCTTTTTCCTATCAATGGTGGGAAGCTTCTGCAGAGTCTTGTGAAGTACATACTGGCATCCAGTTATAACAAAGAACTAACATCAAGAAGCAAGTTAGTTTTGTGTTAGAAAAATATCAAAAGAGTAATAATTTCAGGGGATTTTTTTCTTTGGGATTTTGCTACATATTCATACTCAAAGTATAAAATAATTTTTGTTCATCAAAATATATCATTGATGATAGCCATTGCCCTAGTTTTTGCATCTAAGGTTGATTTGAATTGAAAGTTAATATTCCCTAAGAAATTTTTAATTCTATCTACATTTCTTTCACACTCTGGAAAACATTTTTGAGACAAAGTCTTGTGAATGCTATATATCTGTCTTTGCAAGATGAAGATAATCACTGAACCTGTAATAGCATAACATAAGCAAGACACATACTCTGGGGTTGTGTTTTGGTCTAGTAAAACCCAACTAAGGTTAAGTGTTGAACTTCGGCTGAACTAGTCCCAGAACCCAACGTTAAAAATACTGCTGACTCTCGGTAGTTTGGAGTAAAGTGGTAGCTGATGTTCAGAGACAATCAACATCATTGAATTCAGCAACATAAGAATTTTGAAAATCATGTTTTTTTCCTCAATTGGAAACTTGTGGATGATGCATATACACGCTTCCCAAGCCCAGGGTGAGATTATTTGATAAAGGAAGGCTAGGTAACAATGATGGTGCCAGAATAAAAGAGACCACAGGGAGAGGAAACTGGGTCAAAACTCACTGCAGTTCACACTTGAACTCAGACTCCCCGGGAACGTGGGGCTGAGGTCAGCATGAGTGTGTCCCAGCAAGCAGTGGCTTCACAAACGTGGGCACTGGTACCTCCAACGGCTGCGACGGAAAATTATAGAAGGAGTCTTGGCCCAAGAGAGCTTCTTGGATATTTGCTTGCATGTCTTACAGATTTCTTGGCAATGATAATTGTCAACTGCTTCCAATATCCAAAAACCATTCATAAACGTCACCAAGCTACAGATTCAATAAGGGATTAGCAAGAATATCACTTTAAAACTCAATTAATGTGTGTGTGTGTGTGTGCTCACGCATGTGTATGAGTGTGAAACACATAATAGAAATATTTGCCACATACTCCTGTACTGCTCAAAGGTGATGTATAACTTAAATAAACTGAGCAGTGTCCTTCCTTCCTACTCCAGTTGGTTACTAGTGGTCTGGGGAGGGTGAAAGATAAAGAAGGAAACCTAGTGCTCTTCACTCATCACCACAGCAACATTTAGAGATACAGGTATCCAACCCAATAGACCAAGTTGAAGAGCAGGAACGATGTAGGGAAAAAGA
>NW_024425230.1:1268164-1439738 GCF_017311325.1 Ursus maritimus
AATATGAGTCCAGCTCCAAGATGTCTATGTGAATACGCCCTTTTCTCCAAGATCCTGATTTGCATTCTTCATAGCAGCAGAAGAAGCTCTGACAGTCTTTGCCATCCAGACACTCATAGACACAGGTATCTTCAAATTCCTGCCAGTACACAGAATTGTTTAAAGTGATCATTGCAGGTGGTGGTGGCCTCATGTCGAGGAGAGAATAGTTCTGTAGGCAACAAGAACAACACAAAAATCATCATGAAATGTAATAAGAATAGCCTGAGGTGAATCAAGCAATAAGTGCATGATATGTCTGTCTTTTAGATAAAGAGAATAATGCCATGCCCCTTCCCAAACACCCCCCATCACTGTACTGGACAGTTTGATCTTTGAAAGTTCAATCTGCCAATTCAATATTTGCAAATTTAATGCAAAAAGAGTACAGTGAAGTTTTCAAAACTTGCATATCTCAGATTATTAATGAGGGAGGCTGAACACATTTTCAAATGCGTATTAACCATTTCAAGTTTCTGTTCTTCCTACTTTTCAGTTGATTGGGAGTAAATATGTACATGTTGTATATAAACCCTTAAATGTTAAGCAGTACATTTCAAATGTAGAGAGATTAATTTTTTTCCATAACTAGTAAATACTAAAAACTATGCTATATAAGAATGATGAGAGAATCTTCTTGTTCCATGTAATTAACGTAAAAAATTAGCTTTTAGTGTGTGATTGCCAGACACCACTTGTCATATCAAGAGTCACAGCCAAAAATGTGTACAATTGGAATATTTTAATTTCTACTTCCCAAGCTCTCCTTCTGATGTTGAAAAGTCAATGCAGGGCAGGTAAAGGAAAGGGAATGACTTACGTTCACTCATAAATGAGAGGAATGACTCTTAAACTTGAGAAGTGGCTTCGAATAGACTTGTCAATTCCTAAGACACTTGCTCGAGTTCTTCCAAATAACTATGAATTATGTATTAAATTGAAGTCTGTCAAGAGGATATATTTCTAAATTTGACTGAATAATGTGAAAGAACTAAAATTCATAGTAGCCTTTCTGCTTTAGTTTTATTTGTGCTGGTTGAACTGAGAGACTGAAGTGTGCCAGTGAAAGTGGTGGAGGCTGAAATCAAGGGAGAAGTGGATGAACAAACCCAGTTCTCAGCTGGCTAGAGCCTTTGTCCCTTGCTAGGAGAGAGACCTTTCAGAATTCATTCATCTTGAGTACCTCTTATACAGTTGGTCCTGCAACATGGATTTCAACAGTGCAGATCCCCTTACAGGCAGATTTTTTTTCAATAAATACAAGCCCAGTACTACAAATGTATTTACTTTTCCTTATGATTTTCTTAATAACATTTTTCTCTATTTTATGTTAATGTAAGAATATAGTATATAATACATGTAACATACAAAATATATGTTAATCAGCGATATATGTTATTGGTAAGGCTTCCACTCAGCAGTAGACTACAAGTAGTTAAGTATTTGGGGAGTCAAAAGTTATACATGGATATTCAACTGCATGTGTTGGGGGGTCAGCACCCCTAACTCCTGCTTTATTGGGTCAACCGTATTTCTTTTGAAGGTCAACTGTAGCTTTACCAGAAACAATTGTTACAAGGAAACTTTGTTACCCTTTCTTTCTACTTATGGATGTTAGTTTGAATATGCCATAACTGTCTGGAGTCAAAAACCAGAGAAAAGCAAGTAAAAGTGTAAAGCACGCATCATCACAGCTGGTAGCCTTTTGGGGCATCGTTTTAATTGAGAAGTGTCTGCGTGTGTGGTTTAACCTAAAGTGAGATGTCCTGGACCACATGTTCACTAAGCATTGCCTACTCCACACATAGAAATGGCCACTCAGGAGTGTCATGGTGCAGCCTTCTATCTTCCTCCACAACTCTGGACAATGGACAGAAACAAAAGCTTTATTGTTCCATAGGCTCTACTGTGGACACATGTCTAGGTTAATGATTCTTAACCCTGAGTGGATATAAAAATTACCAGGGGTGATTTGCTAGAAAAAAATATATATGGTCCACTGCATTTGAGGAATCTGCATCTTTCTGGCAAGCTTCAGTCGGAAAAATCTGCCTTTATTAAATAATAATTGCATGTGTGTTCTGATAGTGTTCAGTCAGATATTCATCTTTTTATTTTGTTTAATAATAATTTTTTATTATGTTATGTTAGTCACCATACAGTATATCCTTAGTTTTTGATGTAGTGCTTCAACCCTTTGTGCCTGTGTAGTGACACAGAGATGAGAAGCCGGCCATTACTGGCAGGACAGGCCTAAAGGAAGATGTTGACAGAGAAAAGGCATCAGAAGGCTCTGAAGGGGTGGGGACAGCTCACTAGAGATCTAAAGGGTGACAAGAGGAGCTGCAGGCAAATAAGCAGCAAGGTTCTGGGGGCAAGAGAAATCCCTATTTCACTTCTTCATTTGGCAAACTAAAAACTCATCGTTGAAACATATAAATAAGCCTGATCTAATAATTAGCAGAGTTCTATTTATACCTTTATAGCTCACTGTTTTGAAATAAAACTAATTGCATTTTATAATATTGCAATAAAACTTAGGATGCTTAAAGCCCTAGATAGCCATATGATAAATTGTTATACTTTTTAAAATGCACACCTCTCATTTGTTATCAAAATTTCAAACTGTGCTCAAAATGGAGATTTTAATTAATGAGTCCTCAAGGTCATCTGCAGCCAAGCAGGATCCAGGACTCACTCTTGCTTTGCCTGCATGTATAATGCAGTCCTATGACTTCCCTGGAAACGCTATGCTTCCCGGATGGCAGGTACTACTGCACATATGAAGTGTTAGCCTTGCAGTTTACAGGTTAGGAAACTGTGGCACAGTGATGTTCAGACAGCTTGCCCCCAAATGCACACATGATTGTTAGTGGGACCTGGCTCCTGTCCCTCATTGCTCAGAGGCTGCTCATCTCTGTGACTGTTGGTGATAGCACCCCTTTAACTAGCCTACCCCTGTGATTCTTTCAGAATAGAATTGGATGATAATTGTCAATGTCTTCCATTCCATTCATCCAACCTTGGAAAATTCCCTTTTTCTTTGGCTATTTTATGAACTTTTGTTGAAGATCTCTCTGTGTCTTCTCACCTGGCCTAGAGCCCTTTCTCTCTGAATTGTTTTTCTATGTACTTTCTTCAAGGTCATTACACTTTCCCTCTTGAAAAAACCAAACAATTCTTGCAGCTTTGTGAAAATTTCTTTTTTCTCTATGTTAAACGATTCTTTCTTTTGGCAGTATCTTTTCTATATCGAAGATGTCAATATTTCTTCTTCCACTCTCAACCCCCTGGCTGGGTGTGATGATGTGCTTTCTGGGCCGCAGGCTATTTGTTGTGATTTGTCTCTGTTACAGCATCCCCACTCGCAATCCTTTCCATTACTTTTCAGTCTGCTGCTATTTGGAAGCATTTCCTGGCAAATCTGTATGTTCTCTATGGCTTCCCACAGCTGTAAAAGTGGTTTCACCACTCACCTTCTGTCAGAACTAAAATGATACACTTGCAGAATATAGATAACCAAGCAGTCTCCTTGAAAAAGCGTGTTGAAATGCATTAAACATGAATTACTGATCAGCAGTTAGAAAACCATGTATGGGTGTGCATAAAGCATTCGGTGTAATTAGTGAATTGATATGTATAAAGGGATGCCAGTAGTTATATATAAATTTTGTTATACAATAAAAAGGTAGTCCACATCAGCAATTTTAAAACATTTCTCCACTTTTTAGTTTATTTATTTATTTTATTTTATTTTAATTTTATTATGTTATTTATTTTATTTTATTTTATTTATTTTATTTTTATATGTTATGTTAGTCGCCATACAGTACATCATTAGATTTTGATCTGGTGTTCCATGATTCATTGTTTGTGTATAACACCCAGTGATCTATGCAATATGTGCCCTTCTTAATACTCATCACTAAGCTAACCCATCCCCCCACCCCCTCTCCCCTTTGACACCCTCAGTTTGTTACACGGAGTCCATAGTCTCTCATGGTTCATCTCCCCCTCCGATTGATCACCACATTCATTTTCCCCTTCCTTCTCCTAATGTCCTCCATGCTATTCCTTATGTTCCACATGTAAGTGAAACCATATGATAATTGTCTTTCTCTGCTTGACTTATTTCACTTAGCATAATCCCCTCCAGTTCTACCCATGTTGATGCAAATGGTGGGTATTCATCCTCTGATGGCTGAGTAATATTCCATTGTATATATGGACCACAATTTCTTTATCTATTGGTCTATTGAAGGGCATCTCAGCTCCTTCCACAGTTTGGTTATTGTGGACAATGCTGCTATGAACATTGGAGTGCACGTGCTCCTTCTTTTCACTACATCTGTACCGTTGGGGTAAATACCCAGTGGGGCAATTGTTGGGTCATAGGGTAGCTCTATTTTTAACTTTTTGAGGAACCTCCATACTGTTTTCCAAAGTGGCTGTACCAATTTGAATTCCCACCAACAGTATAAGAGTGTTCACCTTCTTCCACACCCTCTCCAACATTTGTTGTTCTTTGCCTTGTCAATTTTTGCCATTCTAACTGGAGTAAGGTGGTATCTCAAAGTTGTTTTGATTTGAATTTCCCTGATGGCTAATGATGTTGAAAATATTTCATGTGTCTGTTACCCATTGGTATGTCTTCTTTGGAGAAGTTTCTGTTTATGTCTTCTGCCCATTTTTTGACTTGATTATTTATTTTTGGGCTGTTGAGTTTGAGAAGTTCTTTAGAGATCGTGAATACCAGCCCTTTATTTGTAGTGCCATTTGCAAATATCTTCTTCCATTCTGTGGGTTGCCTCTTTGTTTTGATGACTGGTTCCTTTGCTGTGCAGAAGCTTTTTATCTTGATGAAGTCCCAAAAGTTCATTTTTTTCCGAAAAGGTTCCCTTGCCTTTGGGGACATGTCTTGAAAGAACTTGCTGTGGCCAATGTAGAAGATGCCACTGCTTATGTTCTTCTGTAGGATTTTGATGGATTCCTGTCTCACATCGAGGTCTTTCATCTATTTTGAGTTAATTTTTGTGTATGGTGTAAGAGAATGAGTGAGTTTCATTCTTCTGTATATAGCTGTCAAATTTTACAAGCACTGTTTATTGAAGAGACTGTCCTTTTTCCATTGGATATTTTTTCCTGCTTTGACAAAATCAGTTGTCCATCGATTTGAGGGTCCATTTCTGGGCTCTATGTTCTGTTCCACTGATCTATGTGTCTGTTTTTGTGCCAATACCAGGCTGTCTTAGTCATCACAGCTTTGTAATATAGCTTGAAATCAGGCAACATAATGCCCCTAGCTTTGTTTTTCTTTTTCAACATTTCATTGGTGATTTGGGGTCTTTTTTGGTTCCATACAAATTTTAGGATTATTTGTTCCAGCATTTTGAAAAATGCCATTGGTATTTTGATCAGGATGGCATTGAAAGTATAGATTGCTCTGGGCAGCATAGACATTTTAACAATGTTTATTCTTCCAATCCATGAGCATGGAATGTTTTCCATCTTTTTGTGTCTTCCTCAAATTCTTTCATAAGTGTTCTGTAGTTTCTAGAGTATAGATGCATTACCCCTTTGGACAGGTTTATTCCAAGGTATCTTGTGGTTTTTGGTGCTATTATAAATGGAACTGATTCCTTCAATTTCTCCTTCTACGCTTACATTGTTAGTGTATAGATCTCTGTGCATTGATTTTGTATCCTGCCACATTACTGAATTGCTGTATGAGTTCTAGTAATTTGGTAGTGGAGTCTTTTGGGTTTTCCTCATAAAGTATCATGTCATCTGTGGAGAGAGAGAGTTTGACGTCTTCTTTGCCAATCTGAATACTTTTTATTTCTTTTTGTTGCCTGATTGCTGTTGCTAGGACTTCTAGTATTATGTTGAGCAATAATAGCAAGAGTGGGCATCCTTGTCGTGATCTTAAGGGAAAGGCTCTCAGCTTTTCCCCATTGAGCATGATATTTGCTGTGGGCTTTCATAGATGGTTTTTATGATATTGAGGAACATAGCCTCTATCCCTATACTCTGAAGAGTTTTAATCGGGAAAGGATGCTGTATTTTGTCAAATGCTTTTTCTGCACCAGTTGAGAGGATCATGTTGTTCTTGTCTCTTCTTTCATTAATGTGTTCTATCACATTGACTGATTTGCAAATATTGAACCACCCTTGCATCACAGGAATCAATCCCACCTGGTCATAATGGATGATCCTTTTAATGTGCTGTTGGATCCTATGGGCTAAGATCTTGGTGAGTATTTTGGCATCCATATTCATCAGGGATATCGATCTGTAATTCTCCTTTTTGGTGGAGTCTTTGCCTGTTTTGGGATCAGGGTAATGCTGGCCTCATAGAATGACTTTGGAAGTTTTCCTTCTGTTTCTATTTTTTGAAACAGCTTCAGGAGAATAGGTATTATTTCTTCTTTGAATGTGTGGTAGAATTCCCCTGGGAATCCATCAGGCCCCTAGACTCTTGTTTTTTGGGAGGTTTTTTTTTTTTTTTTTTTTAATCACTGCTTCAATTTCGTTACTGGTTATTGGTCTATTCAAGTTGTCAATTTTTTTCCTGTTTCTTGGTAGTTTATAGGTTTCCAGGATTGCATCCATTTCTTCCAAGTTGCTTAGTTTATTGTCATATAGTTGTTGATAATAATTTCTAATAATTGTTTCTATTTCCTTGGTGTTAGTCATGATCTCTCCCTTTTCATTCATAATTTTATTAATTTGGGTCCTTTCTTTTTTCTTTTGGATAAGTCAGAACAGTGGCTTATTGATCTTATTAATTCTTTCAAAGAACCAGCTTCTAGTTTCGTTGATCTGCTATACTGTATTTCTGGTTTCTAATTCATTAATCTCTTCTCTAATCTTAATTATTTCTCTTCTCCTGCATGGTTTAGGGTTTATTTGTTGTTCTTTCTCCAGTTCTTTAAGGTGTAAAGTTAGTTTGTGTATTTGGATTTTTCTATTTTTTTGAGAGAGGCTTGGATGGCTATGTATTTCCCCCTTAGGACCGCCTTTGCAGTATCCCATAGGTTTGGGGCAGAGGTGTTTTCATTCTAATTGGTTTCCATGAATTTTTTAAGTTATTCTTTGATTTCCTGTTTGATCTGAACATTCTTAAGCAGGACAGTCCTTAGCTTCTAAGTGTTTGAATTCCTTCCAACTTTTTCTTGTGATTGAGTTCCAGTTTCAAAGCATTGTGGTCTGAGAATATGCGGGGAAAAATCTCAATATTTTGTTGTTGGTTGAGACCTGATTTGTGACCCAGTATGTGGTCTGTTCTGGAGAAACTTCCCTGTGCATTCCAGAAGAATGAGTGTTCTGTTGTTTTAAGATGGAATGTTCTGTATATATGTATGAGGTCATCTGGTCCTGTGTGTCATTCAAAGCTCTTGTTTCTTTTTTGAACTTCTGCTTAGATGCTCTGTCTATTGCTGAGAGTGGAGCATTGAGGTCTCCTACTATTGAAGTATTATTATCAATATGTTTCTTTATTTTGGTTAACAGTTGGCTTATGTAGTTGGCTACTCCCACGTTGGGGGCATAGATATTTCCAATTGTTAGATCCTCTTGTTGGATAGACCCTTTAAGAATGATATAGTGTCCTTCTGTATCTCTTACTACAGTCTTCACCTTAAAATATAATTTGTCTGATATGAGAATTGCTACCAGCTTTCTTTTGAGGTTCTGCTGGCATGAAAAATGGTTCTCTATCCCCTCACTTTAAATCTGGAGGTATCTCTAGGTTCAAAATGAGTCTCTTGTAGAAAGCATATGGATGGGTCCTGTCTTTTTAACCAATCTGCAACCCTGTGCCATTTCATGGGAGCATTTAGGCCGTTCACACTAGGAGTGATTATTGAAAGATATGATTTTATTGTCATCATATTGCCTGTGAAGTCCTTGTTTCTATAGATTGTCTCTGTAAATTTCTGTTCTATGTCACTCTTGGGGTCTTCCTCCTTTTATAGAACCCCCTTAATATTTCTTGTAGGGTCAGTTTGGTGGTCACATATTCTTTCATTTCCTGCCCGTCTTGGAAGCTCCTCGTCTCTCCATCCATTCTGAATGACAGCCTTGCTGGATAAAGTATCCTTGGCTGCATGTTCTTCTCATTTAGTACACTGAATATGTCTTGCCGGCCCTTTCTGGCTTGCCAGGTCTCTGTGGACAGGTCTGACATTATTCTGATGTTCCTCCCTCTGTACATAAGAAATCTCTTCCCCCTTGCCAAGATTGTTTCCCTGGATCTAAGAGTTGTGAATTGTACTATTATATGTTGTGGTGTTGGTCTGTTCTCATTGATCTTGGGTGGGGTCCTCTCTGCCTCTTGGACACAAATGCTTGCTTCCTTCCCCAGATTAGGAGAGTTCTCAGTTACAATTTGCTCAAATATATCTTCTAGACCTCTCTTTCTCCACCCCCTCAGGGATCCCAATAATTCTGATATTGGAACATTTCATTGAGTCATTAATCTCTCTGTTTGATCCTTTCTGTTTTAATCTATTTTTCATATGCCACCTCAGTTTCCTTCTCTTCTATCATCTTATCCTTGAGTTCACTAATGCATTCTTCTGCCTTGTTTACCCTGGCAGTCAGAGTACCCAGTGTAGACTGCATTTCTTTCATAGCATTTTTACGTTTGGTCTGATTAGATCTCACATTTCTGCCCGTAGAGATTCTATATTGTCACTACTATTTTTTCTCAAGACTAGATATTGCCTTCATTTTTGTTACTCTGAAGTCTATTTCTGACATCTTGGTTTTATCCATGTCCATTAGCTCTGTGGCCAAGGCCACAGTCTCTGCTTCTTTTCTTTGCTGGGAGTTTCTCCTCTTAGTCATTCTGTTGAGGGGTGGCTGAGGGAATGTACAGAGTCCAAAGCATTAACCACAACCCAAGCAAGATGCATCTGTTTTATAGGTAACTTGGGGTTGCCGTCCTCTTGTTCTTTCAGCCTGTCTTCTGGGGGAGTGCCCTTTTGCACTGTTACTCATGCAACCTAGTTTGGGCGTAGTTGCCCTGGCCCCATGCAAGGGGGATGGGCTCAATGAAAACCGATTTTGGGGGGCTTTTGTTCTCTGGTAGCTTTCCCTGGGGTCTTTCTGTGTCTCTTCTGAGAGTTTGAGCAGAAGTGACCATATCCATACCTCTGACTCAGAACAGAGAAATCACCATCTGCTCTTCACTGAACTCTCCAGGCCACACTGTCTCCGTTTCTGACTGTGCCGCTAAAAACTGCAATCTCCTGGGTTGTGCGCCTCATAGCAGCACTCCTAGCTGTCTCTCCCAGCCCAGGCAAGTCTCTGTCCTTTGTGCTTCTAAAACTGCAAGCCACCCCCAGTTCGCATGTGTGCACCTGTAGCTTCCAGTTTCAGTCTGGGGGGCTGCCCTAAAGTCCTTTCCCTGCTACTACCAGTGTAAGAGTCTGTGCCTGGTCCCTGTTGTGGGAGGCTTTTGCCTTCCTGGTGCAAGTTCAGGGAGGCTTCCTACCCTTCTGTTTATCTTCTGATATCTGCCCACAGAATCGTGGCTCCCCGTTTCATACCTCATGATCAACCACCAGAGATATTCTGTTTGTAGAGATCCAGATATATCTTCTTACATCTCAGGCTGATTTCGTAGGGGTTCAGAATGGTCTAGTAGATTTCTAGCTCAATTCAGGGGGCTGGTTGAAATAGGGTCCCCTACTCCTCTGCCATCTTTTTTCACCCCCTATTTTGTATCTCTCTCCATTTTTCAATAGTTAGAGTCTTACCTCAAGCCACATACTAAAAATTCAGATGAATTAATAATTTAATGTAACAATATTGTAAATTGTTGAAACTTAACCACTATTTATAGAGCTTAATTTCTTCATATTTCAGTTTTCTCATCAGTAGAGTGGGTTTTTTGAAGATAAAATGAATTGATACATGAAAACAGTTAAAACATAGTGTCCAAAAGAGTAAGTGCTCAAAAGAAAGTGAGGGGGGTTAGACCATTCTGAGCAAGAGGTAGAGACCACAAAAGTGAAGGCTGATACATTTTCAACAGGAGATTTAAAACCATGCATATGGAAATAAGCACAAGAAATGACAGTGACAATATTGCCATAAAACTTAAATAAAACTACATAACAAAAACATATTAATATCCTTAATTTTCGGTATGTGATTATATAAGTTTTATGTTTTATAAAATACAAAATATGTAATACATAGTATAAATAACTGGAAGATTGCTACTTTAAAAGAGTTAAAAGAATAATAAGTTAACAAGGTTATATAAAAAATTTTTCATAAAAGCCAAAGACACAAAAATAATTCACAAAAACAGAAATGCAAATAAAAAATAAGCAAGTGAAAATATTCAACTTTATCAATAATCAAAGAAATGCCAAAGTAACAGTTTGCAAAAGCCATTTTTCTGTTTTGCTATCAAACCTAATACAGGGAGAGTTCTGGGAGCTGAGTGTCCCACACTGCTAATGGAGCCAAGCAGCCCTTTTGGCCCAGCCATTTTGCTTCTAGGAATTTATATTAAGTTAATAGTCACAGGTTTATACAAAATTGCAGTGATAAGAATATGCATGAAAGTGAGAAGGTGTGAATTAGCCCAGTTTCCAGCCAAGGTTATCTGCGCATCAAACATGAACATATAATGCAATCATTAAAATGATCTTATAAAATAATATTAATAACATAGAAACTTATTCATAACATTTTGAGTTAAAAAACAGATATATGCATGTATATGCCAATCCCTAGGTAGAAGGATTATGATTAATATTTTCCTTTATTTTCCAAATTGGATATTTAAAAAGTATACACATTTTTAAAGGTGTTATGTATGTTACTCATTGCTCTTCAATACATGCATACATAAAACATAACATATCATTCAACCTTAGTTTAGTAAGAGTTCTCAGAAATATTTGCACCTTCAATGCTATACATACGGAGGGGGCTTGTAGACTTATTCGTTCATGAATCCATCTTGAGGACTCTGGATGTAATAACTACGGGAAAAACAGAAAAAAAAAATAACCAGAAAACTTCTGTGGAAGTCTGCATCATAGATCACCTTAGTTAAGAGCAATCTTTGAGGTATGATTACATCAATCCATGTCACTAGTAGGTGAAGCTGAAGAGGTGCATTCAGGTCATACTCATATCTTCCAAATATCTCTCTTGTTTTTTTGACATCTTATTGAAGTAGCTATTTATATAACATTGTATAAGATCCTTAGGAATAAGGATAATTTTTACTACACCCCAGAACAATAGAATACTCATTCTTTTCGAATGCACACGGAACTTTCTCCAGAATAGACCATATACTGGGTCACAAAACAGGTCTCAACCGATACCAAAAGACTGAAATTATTCCCTGCATATTCTCAGACCACAATGATTTGAAATTGGAACTCAATCACAAGGAAAAATTTGGAAGAAACTCAAGCAGTTGGAAACTAAGAACCATCCTGCTCAAGAATGATTCAATAAACCAGGAAATTAAAAATCAATTTAAACAATTTATGGAGACCAACGAGAATGAAAACCCAAGGGTCCAAAACCTATGAGACACTGCAAAGGCAGTCCGAAGGGGAAAATACATAGCCATCCAAGCCTCACTCAAAAGATTAGAAAAACCTAAAATGCAGTTTTTATATTCTCACCTCAAGAAGCTGGACCTGGAACAGAAGAACAGGCCTAACCCACGCACAAGAAAGCAGTTAATCAAGATTAGAGCAGAGATCAATGAATTAGAAACCGGGAGCACAGTAGAGCAGATCAACAGAACTAGAAGCTGGTTCTTTGAAAGAATAAATAAGATCAATAAGCCACTGGACAGACTTATTCAAAGAATAGAGAAAGGACCCAAATTAATGAAATTTTGAATGAAAGGGGAGAGATCATGACCAACACCAATGAATTGGAAGGATCATTAGAACTTTCATCAACAGCTTTATGCCAATAAATTAAACAACCTGGAAGAAATGGATGTCTTCCTGGAAACCTATAAACTACCAAGGCTGAAAACAGGAAAAAAATTGATTATTTAAACAGACAGATTGAAGCAGTGATCAAAAACCTCCCCCAAAACAAGAGTCCAGGGCCTGACGGATTCCCCAGGGAATTCTACCAAACATTCAAAGAAAAAATAATACCTATTCTCCTGAAGCTGTTTCAAAAAATAGAAACAGAAGGAAAGCTACCAAACTCATTCTATGAGGCCAGTATTACCTTGATCCCCAAACCAGGCAAAGAACCCACCAAAAAGGAGAATTACAGACCGATATCCCTGATGAATATGGACGCCAAAATTCTCAACAAGGTCCTGGATAATAGGATCCAACAGTACATTAAAAGGATTATCCATCATGACCAAATGGGATTCATCCCTGGGATGCAGGGGTGGTTCAACATTCGCAAATCGACCCGTGTGATAGATCATATCAACAAGAAAAGAGTCAAGAATCATCTGATCCTCTCAATCGATGCAGAAAAAGCATTTGACAAAATAAAGCATCCTATCCTGACTAAAACCCTACAGAGTGTAGGGATAGAGGGTACATTCTCAATTTCATAAAAACCATCTATGAAAAGCCTACAGCAAATATCATTCTCAATGGGGAAAAGCTGGAAGTCTTTCCCTTAAGATCAAGAATACGACAAGGATGCTCACTTTCACCATTATTATTCAACATAGTACTAAAGTCCTTGCAACAGCAATCAGACAACAAAAAGGGATAAAAGGTATCCAAATGGGTAAAGATGAAGTCAAACTGTGTCTCTTCGCAGATGACATGATACTCTATATGGAAAACCCAAAAGAATCCACCCCCAAACTACTAGAAGTTATAGAGCAATTCAGTAATGTGGCGGGATACAAAATCAATGCTCAGAAATCAGTTGCATTTCTATACATGAACAATGAGACTGAAAGAGAAATTAGGGAATCGATTCCATTTACAATAGCACCAAAAATCATACGTTATCTCGGAATTAACTTAACCAGAGACGTAAAGGACCTATCTTCTAGAAACTACAAATCACTCTTGAAAGACATTGAAGAAGACACAAAAAGATGGAAAAATATTCCATGCTCATGGATGGGAAGAATTAACATAGTTAAAATGTCTATTTTACCCAGAGCAATCTACACTTTCAACACCAATGACATTTTTCAAACAGCTGGAACAAACAGCCCTTAAATTTGTGTGGAACCAAAAAAGGTCCTGAATCTCCAAGGAATTGTTGAAAAGGAAAAACAAAGCTGGGGGCATCACGTTGCCGGATTTCAAGCTATACTATAAAGCTGTGATCACAAAGACAGCATAGTACTGGCACAAAAACAGACACATAAACCAATGGAACAGAATAGAGAACCCAGAAATGGACCCTCAGCTCTTTGGGCAGCTAATCTTTGACAGAGCAGGAAAAAACATCCAGTGGAAAAAAGACGGTCTCTTCAATAAATGGTGCTGGGAAAATTGGACAGCTACATGCAAAAGAATGAAACTTGACCACTCTCTCACACCATACACAAAGTTAAACTCCAAATGGATGAAAGACCTCGATGTGAGACAGGAATCCATCAAAATCCTAGAGGAGAACATAGGTGGTAACCTTTTTGACATCGGCCACAGCAACTTTTTTCATGACACATCTCCAAAGGCAAGAGAAACAAAAGAAAAAATGAACCTGTGGGACTTCATCAAGATAAAAATCTTCTGCACAGCTAAGGAAACAGTCAAAAAAACTAAGAGGTAGCCCACAGAATGGGAGAATATATTTGCAAATGACACGACAGATAAAAGACTGGTATCCAAGATCTACAAAGAACTTCTCAAACTCAATACAGAAGAAATAAATAATCAAATCAAAAAATGGGCAGAAGATATGAACAGACACTTTTCCAATGAAGACATACAAAGGGCTAACAGACACATGAAAAAATGTTCACAATCATTAGCCATCAGGGAAATTCAAATCAAAACCACACTAAGATAACACCTTACGCCAGTTAGAATAGCAAAAATTGACAAGGCCGGAAATAACAAATGTTGGAGAGGATTTGGAGAAAGGGGATCCCTCTTACATTGTTGGTGGGAATGCAGGTTGGTATATCCACTTTGGAAAATAGTGTGGAGGTCCCTTAAAAAGTTAAAAATTGAGCTACCCTATGATCCAACAATTGCACTACTGGGTATTTACCCCAAAGATACAGATGTAGTGAAGAGAAGGGCCATATGCACCCCAATGTTCATAGCAGCATTGTCCACAATAGCTAAATCGTGGAAGGAGCCAAGATGCCCTTCAACAGATGACTGGATGAAGAAGATATGGTTCATATATACAATGGAATATTACTCAGCCATCTAAAAGAATGATTTCTCAACATTTGCTGCAACATGTACAGGCCTGGAGGAGATAATGCTAAGGGAAATAAGTCAAGCAGAGAAAGACAATTATCACATGGTTTCCCTCATTTATGGAACATAAGAAATAAGAAAATCGGTAGGAGAAGAAAGGGAAGAAGAAAGGAGGGGTAAGCAGAAGGGGAATGAACCATGAGAGACTATGGACTCTGGGAAATAAACTGAGGGCTTCGGGGAGGGGGTGGTGGGGGAATGGGATAGGCTGGTGATGGGTATTAAGGAGGGCACGTATTGTATGGTGCACTGGGTGTTATGCGGAAGTAATGAATTGTGGAACTTTACATCAATAACTAAGGATGTACTGTATGGTGACTAACATAATATAATAAAAAATATTATTAAATTGAAAAAAAAGGATAATTTTTGCAAACTACCCTTCCACTACTTTTCCAGAAAATCTTTACCACTGGAACTCACCGATGTTTTCTTCTTAGTGGTAGTTGGTTTTCTACAACTTGAATAGTAGTTGAGGGTGGCGTACTCCATCAGAGCAGCAAAGACAAATAAGAAGCACACGGTCACAAAGAGGTCCATGGCAGTCACATAGGACACACGGGGCAAGGAATTCCTGGCAATGGTGCTGAGCGTAGTCATGGTCAGCACTGTGGTGATGCCTGTAGGGGGGATAGTTAATAAGTTGTAAAAGAAGCCATACGAAATGTCTCCACTCCAACAGTGTTTTATTTTTAGGTAAATCCTTCTTGACATTGCATAAATGTAATAATACTTTTAATTTTAATGTCTATATAATTTTGAAAGGAACATTTCCATAAAATTTTTATCATTGTCCATACAATAACATTAAGATACCTGAATTAAGTCAACACCTTTCAATTTATTCAGAAATTCTCAAACTGTTTCACATTTTGTCTTTTAAATATATTTTTAAATAAAGATAGTTTGCAGTCCCCCATACATTCTGTCTGTTCCACATCTCGCACTGTTATTCTGCCCAGATAAACTGTTTCCTTTCTTACTGTTTCTTTCTGCAATTTATAAACTCCCACCCCTCTTTAAGACCCAGCTGAAGTACCGCTCTTGATGAGGTGGCATTGCTTATAGCACCCCAGGCAGAGTAGATAACATGTGAATCCGCACTACCCTTACCTTCTATGTGCCTGGTTTCTGCATTAGCACAGAGCATTGCACATGTCTTTATAGTCTTTGCATGTCTGTCTCTCTGAATAAACTGTGTTATCATTACACGCAAAACTGTATTTTGTTCATCATTGCCTACCTGTCATCAAGCATTGTGCCTAGTACATTTTAGGCATTTCAATGAATGCCTCACATAAGAATGCATTGATTCATTGATTAATTAGTTAATTAATAATACTTAGTATTGGTCTGACTTTGACTATTTTATACACATGGGTCAATACTAAATATTTAAACAAAGACTGTGGGAAAGAATCAGAAAACATACATATGTGATGGATGGTTTAAAAGGAAAAACAAATTTAAAAAAGGAATAGAGGCTACTAAGCATGAAGAAGAATTAAATGGCTGGGTGATAATTATACAAAAGGAGTTAAGGCTAACTTTCCTCTAGATGAGCTCCTGCAAAATCAGAACCTGCTAGACCTGCTGGACAGGCAGGCTAGTGACATGGACTCTGGAATCATAGGAATATTGACATTAACACTCACTACTTCTGTGCTTGGATGAGAATACTGTAAAATATCCAGGGGGGCAGTAATACTTCACGATTGGGTAGACATGATGGATAAATGTGCATTAGTCCCACCTTTGCTGAGCCTCACAGCTCCTGTTTAGTGCCTCCCTGCACCTCCTCAGGAAGGTTGGCCAGAGCCAGTTGGAGAAGGAGGCTAACCACATAGGATAGACAGCTTAGCCATGTGTAAAAGGATATTGACCTGGAAGTCAAAGCCCTTAGCCTTGCTCTGGGCCTTCTCAGCATTTGGTCATGTAAAGTCACAACTTTCTTTGCGTCTGTTTCTTTAATCAGTAAGTGAAAACAGAATGCCAGGCTCTCCATACTGTAGGTGAGGGAAAAATGTTGTGTAAACTTGAAAAGTCTACACTGATGGCAGGTGTGTTTTTGTAAAAATAATGATTTTGTAATAAATATCCAATTTAACTTTATAAAATGTGGTGACCATGTCATGTCTACAGAATATGTAGGTAGGAATTTTTAACTAAATTTGGGGGTTATTAACCTCATTTTTAAAAATGTTTTTTTATTATATTATGTTAGTCACCATACAGTACATCCCTGGTTTCTGATGTAAAGTTCGATGATTCATTAGTTGCGTATAGCACCCAGTGCACAATGCAATACGTGCCCTCCTTACTACCCATCACCAGTCCATCCCATTCCCCCACCCCCCTCCCCTCTGAGGCCCTCAGTTTGTTTCTCAGAGTCCATAGTCTCTCATGCTCCATTCCCCCTTCTGATTACCCCCCCCTTTCTTTATCGCTTTCTTCCCCTACCGATCCTCCTAGTTCTTATGGAACTTAACCTCATTTCTTAAAGTTTTTTAATCTCATTCATTTTCTCTTCTCATTCTGGAACCCCAGTTACAGTTATACATCTTCATATTGTCCTACAAATCACTGAGGCTTTGTTCATTTTTAAAAATTTTTTTATCCCTCTCTTCTTCAGATTAGATATTTTATATTTTATATGATGGTCTTCAATTATGCACAACCTTTTTTCCCCTGCCATCTTCAATCTACTATTAGGCCCAGTTAGTGAAAATTTTCAATTCAACTATTATACATTTCATTCTAGAGTTTACTTTTTAATATACTTTACCTGCTGCGATTATCCACCTGTTCATTCATTAACATATTTTTCTATAAGTCCTTTAACATTGTTATAATAGCTGTTTTAAAGCTCATGTCTGCTGATTCAACACCAGATTTGTCTTTTTATATTGACTATTTTTTTTCTTGATCATGGGTCACATTTTCCTGCTTCTAAGAATGCCTAATAATTTTTTTGTTTCATACTCAATATTGTGGATGATACAGTACAAAGGTTATGAAGTATATTATCCTTTTTAAAACCATGTTAAATGCTTTCTTATGACAGTTAATTTACTGGTGGTTCTCCTTGATCTTGTTATGGCTTGGTTTAAGATTTATTTAGAGGGGGTCTAGAGTACCCCCCCCCTTTAGTCTAAGGAACAGCTTTTTCTGGTGTCCTAACCAAATATTCTGGTGTTAATTTCTCCACTCTTCTGGAGTGTAAATCTATTATCCTAAAGCATTTCTAGTATCTCTATCTCCTTAATGTCACTGTGGTGACAGAACTTTCATAGCTTCAAGTTATGCAGCCATTACTACATATTATACTGTTTAGAAGCTGATTTTTTTAAGTCATGCTTACTATGAAAGCTGTTATTTGCAATTGTGAGGTCATAACCCCAAGAATTGTTACTAAATTTGTGTTATAACTTTGCTGGATGATTTACCAATTCTGTTATCTATTTTCGATAAGCATGCAAAACTAACACTGATGGGGGTATGACAGGTTAGTTTATCTTGCTCAAACACTACTTTGTTGGTTGAACAAAGAATAAAGTAACAAATGCAGAAAAAAACACCATGTAATATGAGAGATTTGCAAGGATTTTGAAATTGGGGGAACTCCCTCTTTTCTGAAAAATATTTTTCAGGGAAAACAAACTCTATATTCAGTCTTATATATTACCTGTTTTCACAAATCAAAATATTGAAAGTTGGGTAATATTCCTATCATAAAGAAAAATTGATATAAAAATGTTGCACAATTCTAAAACCACTGGAATTTAGTGTTTTATTAAGAGGACTTTGGGGGTCAGAGGAAAATTCCTGAAAAGACTTTGAGCTTTAGGGTGTAGATTATAGCTGAAAAGAATGATCACTTTCTTGCTTGATGGTAAAGTTGCTATACACAATCAGAACTTTCGTTACGGTTATGTCTTCAGTCCTCAAAGTGTGTGAAAAGTTGTGTCTCTTTTACACTAATGTAATGAGACTTTTCAGTGTGTCAGATTCCCAGGTTGTGACTACATTTTTATGATGACATCATCCTTAGAGCATAGTATCAGATGATTGAATTGATTTGTTCTTAATCTCTAACCCAACATATTTTAAGTGGCACACTTGGAATTATATTGTCAGAAAGAAGAGTCTAATTTGACTACTTGAAACAATCTAAGCACAGTTTATGGAGCCTTCAAATTAGATCAATTACATTTGAACAAGGTCTCTCACTGGAAATATTTTTATGAATAGTTCTGTATTAATATTATACAAAATGGTGGGAGAGTTGAAACTCACCTAATGCTGTTCTTGCTGGTGTAGCATCTTTTTTGATCCAAAATGACACCCAGGATAAAACCACAGTCAGTATACAGGGAATGTATGTTTGAATAGTGAAGTATCCCATTCTTCTACTCAATTCAAAATATATGGTCATGACAACATAATCACCTGTAATAAAACATTGTCAAAAGTAAAACAACTTTCTTTAATTAAAACATAATTCAGGGAAATAATTTTGTTAAATGTATGACTTGGATAAAAATATACAACTACAATAAAGTCAAATTGTGAAAAAAGGTCAAAATGCTGGTGTTCTTAAACTTATTTTTTACAGACTTTATTTTATCCATGGCTGTGCAAGACATTTTACTGGTCACTGGAAAAGACACACAAACATATTACTTCATAGAGGAGACAGACATGCACGTCTATTCTGTGACAGACCGTTACTCGATGAGTATTATTGCTTGAATCCTTCTGTATGTTTCATGTTTAAAATCAAGGGTAACACAATAAAATCCACCCTCAAGCAGATCCATAGTCATTTTGCTTTTTCAATAGTAACAGAGCTATCATAAACTTTCATATATAAATTTGTGTAACAATTTTATATTTCTATTTTTATAGCATGATTTTAGCTTATCAACCTTGTATTTTATGTTTTATTTGATATTTTTATGTTGATTTTATCCTTTCATGACTCCAGCAGTTAGGCTGTGCCAACCCAGAAAACAAACAGAAGAAATCATTTTATGACATTCTACTTCCTCCTACTACAGCAAAGACACCCCATAAAAGAGTTGTTACTAGAGATTCCATAAAATTCTCTGAGGGATAGGAGAGGGTGCATGTTTAATACATTAGACATTTTATTTCAAAATCATCTCTATTTCTGTCCTTTCTGGGCAACCTCCCGCTGAGAGCATGTCTGTCCCCCTCCTCCCATTTGACCTTCACTTTTCAACATGCTGAACTCAGCCTTTTGGCACCTGAAACTCACCATGTCCAGACCTGAACTATCATCTTCCCCCACATCAATGCCTGCTTTTCTCTCACCAAAGCCAAGTCCTTCTCACTATGCAAGACAGAAATCCAGAAGCCACCTGTGACTCCTCCTTTTCCCTTCTTCAATTCCTGCATTGCTCTCAATTCCTTTCCCCACAAGTGCTAGATCTTATCACAGTTCCCCACCTATCTCCTAAAAACTAGCCCTTTCCCACTCCAGACCATTCTATGTCCTACCATCAAAAGGATCATTCTAAAACACAAATATGAGCCTATCTCTCTCCTTATAATCCTTCACCAGCATCTTGCTATTCTCATATTATTGTCATGACTTTATTATGGTCTATACCATTCTGCACGCAATGCCCCTTGCCCCTTGCAAAGGAAGTCTTTGCACTCTGGACATCAGAGTTTCCCCAGGTCCTCAAATATACCAAGATCCTTCCCCATGACCAATAAATCTCTTTTCATCTGCTTAGAGTGCTCTTCTTTTCCTTTCTCCTGTATCCCAATTATTCCATTCACCTTTGAATCTCAGCTTAGAAATCACTTAGTTTACCAGGAAGTCCTCACTGAGCCCCTCCCAACAACACTTATTAATTCATTTCTATAATTGCTAATATATTTTTTGGACCAATAAACTGGTTCATTATAGAATATATCTCTCTTGTTTACCAATATTACTTAATGATAAGCAATTGATTCGTGTTTATTTAATGAAAAGATCATAATGAAAGTCTGATTTTTACTTAAGAAGATTGACAGGGAGACTACATTAAGCCCATATGAAAACTGTCTTCCAATAACTAGAAATTTTTTGTGGTGTTCTGTTGTAGCAATATGCAGAATGGTTGATAGAAACATCAATATTGAGATCATTTTCCAAGAAATGCTTAAAATTTTGAGCAAATTAGCATTTCAGTACAAAGAAATCAGAATGATTAACCTGAAGTAATCAAAAGACGCAAAGATGTTTTTCTAACATGAATGCCAAGTTACATCATTTCCTGGGGAAATATTATTGAATTATGTGTGATATTTAAATGCCTATCAATTTTTACATAAAATTTCAATTAAAAGCCAACCAGAAAACAAACATAGCCAGAAAAACAAAACATAATAAATCAGTTATGAACACAGCCTTGACGGAATATCCAGAATTGAATAATTTCTTCAGCTACCATTGTGGGTTTCTGAGAAAGATAAAGAGGGACAATTTCAGAGCAGACACACAATTCATTTTAGCAAATCTATCTGCTTCCCCTCAACCTGAAGTAAATGGACTCTCTACACCTGTGATCAAAATACACCTTTGCCTAACTCAGAAGTCCGCTGAATGTCCCATTATCAGGTATGAAAGACAGATGGACTGTCAGGACCACATTGTGGGGCCTGATCCTATAACTCAGTTGGCTCTTGGTGAGGTTTTGGGACACACCCTAAGAAGCAGTTCCAGAGAGCCCCGTGGTTCTAATATTCCAGCTTCCAGAGTGTACAATGCCTGAGGAAACAGTGGCAGGAGAAACTGTGGGTTCTAGCTCATTGCCCAACACATAGCCAATGTGCCACTCATCCTAAATTGGAAGGAAGAGGCCATGGGGTCCTAATTTCCGGATGCATCACATGTTTCTGTATACACTTAATTTGTTTGTGTAGGCCTGAGGAAAGGAGAGGTGGAAAAACCCTCAGAGGAGGCAAAAATTCTTCCCTATATATGTAAAATTGTGGCTGAAATTTCTTTAGACGGGCCAACTACATGCCTAAATTATATTTGCCACTGGTTTTAGGGCTCTTGACTGAAGAAAACTGTAGTTCTTTCTATCTGCTCCCCTTCTGCTAGTGTACATATACCCACGCACACACATTCACCCACAAAGACAATCACATACCCCCATGGACGCAGTCGCTCCAACTTGGGTGTGAAGTCTCAGCTCCTGCTTTGTGTTTCTTGGAGGCTCCCCCCGCCCCCGTGATGTTTTAGCCACGCACCCTTATCAATGTGTGGCTTTCCTAATGCAATTCATGAACTGGAACAGAATGGTTTTGATTTTCTGTGATCAGTTCTTTCCAAACCAAAGGTACCTGGGTTTTTGGTTGACTCTTATGGCAAATAATAGAGATCTAGAATCCACAGAGGTCTCTGAATCCACCCTGGAATATGCCTGATGCCTATTTCCCTAGGGCAAAATGGAACAGAAACAGTTGGTGAGGGACTGAAAGATGTTTCTCTTTGATACGTCAAGGTGAAAAAAAAAAAAAGTCATCTTTGGCCTAGTGGAATTATAAGAACAAGTTGCTCTTTGCTAATAGTTCATATGTGTGTGTGTGTGTGTGTGTGTGTGTGTGTGTGTATGTGTGTGTTTCCTGAGCCAATGTAAGGGAAAATATGTGAAAGCATTGAAGGCTTTTTGGGAGAGCATGTGTAGTACTACTTTTTAGCACAATGACACATATTTATGAAATAAAAATTTATTAAGCTAATACTGCGTTTCATGAAGTTGGAAGTACAAAGGTTAATAAGATACAGAATGTTCCCTTAAAGCTAAAGACTAGCCAGCCACATCTTCCATCATTTACCCCAGCATTGTTTCCAGAAAGAACCATTTACTCCATGTCATAGATAACCTTGTTTATTTATTACACCTTAGGCACCAAAAACTTCCTTTGAATCTCTTTTAAACATAACTGTTATTTCTCCAGATTTGCCCTTCTTTTGATGGCCATGTCTTCTCACCCCCTCACAGAGGTATCTTCCCCTGGTCTCCTTTCAAAATATCCTAAGTTAATACCCTTCAAAAGCCAGCCAAGTCCTTATAATTAACAAGCAATATTCAGTACAAAAAAAAAAAAAAGAAAGAAAAGAAAGAAAAGAAAAAGAAAAGAAAAAGAAAAGAAAAGAAAAGAAAAGAAAAAGGAAAGAAAAAAGTTTGCCCTGGGAAGACTTGTCTTTTTCTTTTGTTTATGACATCTGTTCATGAAATCGAATTCTTCATTTTAAGAAATCGAATCTATCAAACTTTTATGTTATTGTTAGTACTATTGAGAATCTGTTTCCTAACCTAAGATCATAAATATGTTGTATTGTTTTTGTCAATAAGTTTTGTTTTTATTTTTATACATAGTTGAGTCTTCTTCAAATTTAATTTCTTAAATTCCATGATCAGTTCTCACTGCATCATTCATTGTCAGCCTCAGTCATTCACAATGCCACCTCACATGTCCATATAAGTATGGATCTGTTTTATTCACGTATCCATACGTGTATGGATCTATTTCTACATGTCAATTCTTGTACAATTATCACATTATCTTAATTATTAAAACTGGGAGACACACCCTAAAATGACCCCAAACTAATCACACACTCTTACAATTCTCTCATTTTGAGTGTGAGAAGAACCTGTGATTTTGTTTTAACCAATAGAATGTAACCTGTTACTTCCTTGATCAGGTTACTTTATAGAGCAAAAGTGAATGGATTTTGAGATCTGTTGAATTCAAGCGAATCCAAAGAGAAATTATCATGGGTGGACCTGACTCAGTCAGGTGAAAACCCTTTAAAGATAGACTGGGACTTTCATGAGGAAAGATTCTCCTTCTGGTCTTGAAGAAGTGAGCCACCATTAGTTCCACAGCTACAAATAACAAACTCTGTGAACAACCTAATGAGTTCAGGAGTAGATTCTTCCTTAGCCAAGCCTCCAGATGAGAATGAAGCTCAGCCAATGCCCCAATCGCAGCCTTAAGAGAGCCTAAACAGAGGACTGAGCTAAGCCACATCCATGCTTTTTACTCACAGAAACAGCTGAATTATAAATGTGTTGTTTTAAGCCACTGAATGTGTGGTAATCCATTACAAAGAAATGAAAAATTAAGGGAGCGTGACATCAACAAGATGGCCAAATAAGATGTCCCTCAAACATATTTCCCCTCAATAACACTAATTTGACATCCATCCATCTTTGTGCCTTTGTGGAAGCTGTGGGATCCAGGTAGAAGACTATGAAATCCTGGTGCTATTCAAGAATGAAGTCAGCCGTTTTGACAAAACAAAACAGACTTTTACTGAGGCAACTGACTCATCAAACCTAAAAATAGTTCTGTTTGCCTGAGGACTCATCCACAGCCCCACTTGTCATTGGTTCTGTTGCTAGCACCATATGCCAAGGGACCCATGAAAAGTCACACCTACTGTGTGTTGAGTAATAGGTCCCAGCTGTGGACCATAAAATGGCTCATGAACCAGCTCCAGCCCTGTTGGTCACTATTTGGGAGTCTCTGAAGAACACTGATTTAGACATTTGCCAGATGAGAGAGACAGATGAGAGAGTCTTTGTGGAAGTCCAGGAGTCAATGGAGATGTTAAAGCACACTGCTAGAGCAAAATCTGAGACTGGACACATTGATTCTAGCTATATCACCCATCCCCCAAAGCAGCAGAGCTCAGTGACAAGAGAGATCTTCTTGGTCTCTGATTTCTTCCACAGGGGAAAGTGAGGAAGTGTGACTGAGTGCCTGGCTTCCCCAGCTGTGTGGGATGCTGCTAATGAAGCCCATTTCTCTCTCCTTTCACACAGAGTGCTGAGTCTTGACCTGCATGACTGGTGGGTGGCAGGCACTGAGAGAACAGCAGCCAGGGCTTGGAATGGAACATAATAAAGGGACACAGAACCTACCACTAGTCTCATAGACTCCATCAGGAGGTCTGCCAACAAGTTGCTGGGGAAACCTCACCTATAGACCTCCCTAGCAGGCCCACAGACACCTCTAGTTCTCTGTGTGCCACTCCCTCCCCCAACAGTGGCCAGCTCCCTATGTGCATTCTCAGTGGTGGTGAGTGCAAGCTTTAGCAGATGGTTAGTGAGCACACAGAAAAGTCACCCAAATCCGTAGGCCTGGTAGAAACTACAAACTTGTGCACTCAGCAAAACACCAGGGAAAGCAAGAGAGGCTGTCAGCATCCACTATGGCTTTTCAGGATTGAGAGAAGGCACACAAGTTTAAATATGGGAAAAGTATGAGAAAGACTCAGAATCCCTAGCAGGGCTGATGCAAGTTATTTATCCCCCAAAGTCAGTATGTAAAGACTATAGGAAGTGACTACTACTTCAAATGCAAAGACAGCAATGCAAGACTTAAAGGAATATAAAAAACTAAGGAAACGTGATCCCAAAAAAGATCATGATAATTTTCCAATAATCAACCCCAAACATGGAGATCTGTGGTTTACCCAATAAAGAATTCAAAATAGCTGTTTTAAGGAAACTCATTGAAGTACAAAAAACCCCAGGAAGACAATTTAATAGAATCAGGAAAACAAGTCACACAAAAAATGAGAAGTTTGAGAAAGAAATAGGAATCACACACACACAAAAAGAACTAAACAAATTCTGGAGCTGAAGAATATAATTAATGAGGTGAAAAAATGCAATAGAAAGCATCAACAGCAGACTTGATCAATCAGAAGCAAGAATCTGTAAAATAGGAAAACAGGACCGTTGAAATTACTCAGTCAAAAAAGAATAAAAGAAGAAGAAAAAAGAGTGAAGAAAATCTATTTGATCTATAGAATATTATTAGTAGAAATATTTTGCCAATTATTAGAGTCCCAGAAGGAACAGAGACACAGATGCATATAAAACATTTAATTAAATAGATAATGGCTGACTGAGACTTCCCAAATCTGGGGAAAGATTTGGACATCCAAGATCATGAAGCTGATAGGTAACCCCAACATTTCAATCTAAGACAATTTCTCCAAAATACATTGTAATAAAACTTACTAAAATAAAAGAGACAGAACATTAGTAGCAGAAAAAGAAAAGCAAATTGCTCTCGTACAAGGGAACCCCAATGAGGCTATCAGCATAATTCTCAGCAGAAACCTTGCAGGCCAAGAGAGAGTGGAGTGATATGTCCAAAGTGCTGAAGGAAAAAAAAATCTGCCAAAAAAGGATATTTTACCTTGCAAGTTGTCCTACAGAAATAAAGGCAAGATAAAGGGTTTCCCAAACAAAAAAAGCTGAGGGAGTCCATCACCACTAGACTTGCCTTAAAAGAAATGCTGAAAGGAATTCAAGTTGAAACAAAAGGGAAGCTAATTAGTAACATAAAAACATGAAAATGTACAACACACTAGTAAAGGTAAGTTATATAGTCAAATTCAGAATATTCCAATATCTGTAATATGGTGGTGTTAACCAACAGTATAAAGGCTAAAGGAAAAAAGTATTAAAAATAATTATAGTTACAATAACTTATTAATGGGTACCAAAAAAAGAGGTGAATTCTGATATCAAAAATATTTAAAAAATTAAATAAAGGAGGGGGAATAAAAGAATAGCATTTTAATGCAATAATGTAAAATAAACTGTTACAGCTGTAAGATATTTTATTTAATACTCAGGGTAACTGTAAGGCAAAAACTACTGTCCTACAGAAATAAAGGCTACTGTAGATATACAAAAGATAAAGAGAAGAGAATAAAAGAATACTATAATGGAAAGTCATCAATTTATAAAGGAAGACAGCAAGAGAGAAAGAAAGGAATAAGGGGTTTATGAAACAGCCAGAATACAATGAATAGGACAGAATTAGTAAGTACATACTTATCAATGATTACTTTACTTTTTAAATTTTTAAAAAGGTTTTATTTATTTGTTTACTTGTTTTTTTATCAAAGAGAGAGAGAGAGCACAAGCAGAGGACAGGTAGAGGGGGAAGCCGGTTTCCCACTAAGTAAGGAGCCCGATGCGGGACTCGATCCCAGGACCCTGGGATCATGACCTGAGCCAAAGGCAGATGCCCAACCAACTGAGCCACCCAGGCATCCCTATTTACTTTAAATGTAAATAGAATACATTCTCCAATTAAAAACATACAGTGGCTGAATAGATTAAAAAGAGGATCTAACTATATGCTGCCTATAGGAGACTTTAGCTTTAAAGACATACATAGGCTGAAAGTGAAGGGATGGAAAGAGAAATTCCACGCAAGTGGAAAACAAAAGATAGCAAGGTTAGATATACTTATGTCAGACAAAAAAGACTTCAACTCAAAAGCTGTAGCGAGAGACAAAGAAGGTCATTGTGTAATGTCAAAGAAGTTGATTCATCAAGAAGATATAATAATTGTCAATATAAGTGCACCCAACACTGGAGCACCTAAATATATTAAGCAATTACTAACAAATCTGAAGAAAGAACTAGACAATAGTACAAATATAGTAGGGGACTTCAATACCCCATTTGCAACAATAGGGACATCATTCAGATGGAGAATCAATAAGGAAATGTTGGACTTGAACTATACCTAAGACCAAATGGACCTAACAGACATATTCAGAACATTCCATCCAACAGCAGCAAGCATACAATTCTTCTGAAGTGCATAGGGAACATCTTCCAGGATAGATCATATGTTAGGTCACAAAACAAGTCTTAACAAATTCAAGAAGATTAAAATCATGCCAATTCTTTTTCTAACCACAATGGTATGAATGTACAAATCAGTAACAGGAAAAAAAGAAAAAAAATCTGTAAATATGTGGAAATTTAACCCCACACTCCTGAAAAATCAGTGGGTCAAAGAAGAGATCCAAGAGCATTAAAAGCAATTCTTGAACCAAATAAAAATGAAAACAAAACGTACCATGGGATGTAGCAAACCCAATTCTAAGAGGGAACTTTATAGTGACAAATACCAACTTTAAGAAGAAAGAAAGATCTCAAACAAACGAACTTACTTTTACATCTCATGGAAATAAAAAAAGAAGATCAAACTAAGCCCAGTTAGCAGGAGGAAGAAAAAAACAAAGATCAGTCCAGATAGAAATGATAGGTCCATACCGTCCTGGATCTTCACCCTAAGCATAGGCATGGCTTTTTCCCTCCCTGGGCCTGAATGCCAAGTCTCAGCAAAGATGGGATTTGGGACATAGACTCCCCGTTGATGAATCAGCCGAGAATACAGGAGAAAACCATGTCAGGTGCAACCACTGAGATCCCATTAGAGATCATGATTCTAGGTAAAACCTGACCCTCAGCCCCATCATTTGTGTAGTCCCTGGACCTGAACATGAATCCTGAGCATCACCCTCAACCAGCCCTCAGGGAAGTTCTCTGTGGTGCCATTGGATAGGACCCTATTGACTCCCGGTCCATAACCCCAACGCTAGCCCTGGCTTTGGCAGTAATAGGTCCAAACCTTAGTTCTGAGGGCACCATGGATTTGGGACACCTGGTCATGCCAGACGAATCAGGCAAGAACACAGAAGGAAACCATGCCACTTGCAACCCCTGGGGTGTTGCTGGGGAGTATGATTCTAGTGAAAAACCTAAAACTCAGCAACATTATGAGCATTCTTCTGAGGCCAAACCGGAAGCTGGAGCCTCACCCTAATGCTAGTCTTCAACTCAGTCCTCAGACCAGGTCTCTGCACTGCCATTGGATAGATAGATGCCTACTGTCTCCTGGATCCTCACTCTAACCATAGGCATGGCTCTGGCCCTACCCGGACCTGAATGCTAGGTCTGAAGATAGATGGGATTTGGGAGATAAGACTGGCACAAAACAAATCAGACAAGAATTCAGAAGGAAGTTGTGCGATGTGCAACAACATGGTGCTACTGGACAGTATGATTCTAATGAAAAATTTAGCCCCATCATGTGAAATCCTAACCCTGAGCCTCACCCTCAACTTAGCTCTTCCTCAACTCAGACCTCAGGCCTGGTCTCCACACTGCTATTGGATAGGCTCCTACCATCTCCTGTACCATAACCCTAACCCTAGTCCTGGGTGTGGCCCTGACCCAGCCTGAAACATAGGTCTGAGGGCACAATGAATTTAGGACACCTGGTCAATGCCAGACTAATCAGGGAGAAACACAGAGGGAAACTATACCACTTGCAACCCCTGGTAAGTTGCTGGAGAGCATTATTCTAGTGCAAACCTAAACTTCAGCAACATTATAAGCATCCCCCTGACGCTAAAGTGGAAGTCAGAGACTCACCCTATTTCTACCTCTCAACTCAGCCCTCAGGTTAGGTCTCTGCACTGCCATCGGATAGGTCCCTACTATCTCTCAGGAACTCACCCTAACCCTAGACATGGCTCTGGCCCTACCTGGTCCCGAATGCTAAGTCTGAGGAAAGATGGGTTTGGGACACAAGACTGGTGCAGGACAAATCAGTCAAGAATACAGAAGGAAACCATGCCAGGTGCAACCACCAGGGTGCCGTTAAAGAGTATGATTCTAGTGAAAACCTGACCCTCAGCCCCATTATATGCCTAGTCTCTGAAACAGAACATGAACCCTGAACTTCACCCTAATGCTCACCCTCAACTCAGCCCTCAGGGCAGGTCTGCACAGTGCCGTTGGATAGACCGCTACCAACTCCCAGAGCATAACCCTAACACTAGCCCTGGATGAGGCCCTGACCTGTGGTCTAAACCCTACGTCTGTGGGCACAGTGGGTTTGGGACACCTGGTTGATGCCACACTAATCAGGCAGGAACACAGAAGGAAACTGTACCACTGGCAACCCCCAGGATGTTGCTGGAGAGCATGATTCTAGCAAAAAACCTGAATGTCAGCAACACTATGAACATCCCCCTAAGGCCAAACCAGAAGACTGAACCTCACCCTAAGGCTAGTCCTCAAGTCAGCTCTCAGCACAGGTCTGTGCACTGCCATTAGACCCTAACCAGCCAAAGTAATCCTGAGGAAGAAGAAAAGTGGAGGAATCACACTTTCTGATTTCAAACTATATTACAAAGCTATAGTAATCAAAACACTATAATACTGGGATTAAAATAGACAAATGGAACAGAATGAGAGCCCAGAAATAAACATCCACATATATGGTCAATTAATATTTGACCAAGAAGTTAAAAATATTCAATAAGGGAAATAATCTCTTCAATAAATTGGAAAACTGGATAATCACATGCAAAGTAATAAAATTGATTCCCTATCTTATACCATTCACAAAAATTAACTCAAAATGGTTCAAAGACTTCAATGTTAGTTCCTTAGAATATAAAACTCCTGTAAGAAACATAGAGGAAAAATTCCTTAACACTGGTCTCGGCAAAATTTTTTTGGGGTTTTGATACCAAAAACACAAGCAACAAAAGAAAAATCAAACAAGTGGGACTCTATGGAACTAAAATACTTCTGCATATCAACAAATGTAAAGACAACCAATGGAATGGAAGAAAATAGGTGTAAACCCTATATCTGATAACAGGTTAATACCCAAAATATATAAGGAATTCAACAGAGAATAAATCTGATTAAAAATGGGCTAAGAATCAAAATAGACATTTTTCCTAAGAAGACATATAAATGGCCTACAGATACATGAAAAGATGTCCAGGATCCATAATATTAGGGAAATGCAAATCAAAACCATAATAAGATATCACCCTATACTTCTAGAACAGCTAATATCAACATGACAAGAAATAAGTACTGAAGTGGATGTGGAAGAAAGAGAACTCTTATGCACTTTCAGTGGGAATATAAGCTGGTGAAGCCACTATGGAAAACAATATGGAGGATCCTCAAAAAATTAAAAATAGAACTACCATATAATCTAGCAATCTCACTTCTGGGTATATATCTAAAGGTATCTCAAAGAGATACTGTATCCCATGTTCATTGCAGTGTTATTTATGACTGCCAAGGTATGGAAGCAGCCTAAGTGTTCATGTACAGATAAATGGATACATGGATAAAAGATATATATGCATTTTATATATTTATAGAAATGAATAAGAGATTATATATAATATATACATATATTATATATATAAAATTGAGTCTTTTCCAGCCATGAGAAAGAAGGAAATTCTGCCATTTGCAACAAAACACATGGCTGGACCTTGAGGGCATTATCTGAGTGAAATAAGTCAGAGAAAGAAGAAAAATATTTTATGATCTCATTTATAAGTAGACTATAAAAATACCAAACTCGTAGAAACAAAGAGTAGAATTGTGGTTGCCTGGGGTAGGGATGGGGAAGATTGGGGAAATGGAGAGATGCTGGTCAAAAGTTAAAAAGTTCCAGTTATAGGAATAATATGTTCTAGGGAATCTAATATACAACATAGTCACTATAGTTATCCTGCTGTATTATATATTTGAAACTTGCTAAGAGAGTAAATCTGTAATGTTCTTACCACAAAAAAGGTAATTATGTAAGGTGGCAGAGGTGTTAATTAATCCTATTGTGGTAGTCATTATGCAACGTATACATGTATATATACATGTACACCTGAAATGTACAACAATGTTATATGTTCATAATATTGCAATAAAACTGGAAAAAAAGAGAGATGGAAAAATAACACAACAGCATTGATTACTAGTAGAAAAATCCTCAACCTTAGTATTCTTCTCCAAACATACCAAGGCTAACCTTGGGTCTTTGTGTTTCTATATAAACTGTACAGTTTGAAAAGTTCCTTGGGCTGCCTAGGTGGCTCAGTTTGTTAAGTATCTACCTTCAGCTCAGGTCATGCTAGGTTAGAGCTGCATGTCTGGCTCCCTGCTCAATGGGGAGTCTGCTTCTTTCATTCTCTCTGCATTACTCTTGACTTGTGCTCTCTCTCACTCTCTCTCAAATAAATGAACAAAATCTTAAAAAAAAGAAAAGTTCCTCAATAAACACTTTGGGTATTTTTATTGGAATATATCAATAAATTAATGTATCTTCATTTATTAATAGTTCAATGTGGCTATCTAGAAGTAGAGCTCTTAGCAAAACAAAATTTTAGCCCTCATAAGGTATTACTCATTTCAATTTCAATATCCTTCAATAAGATATTCAATTTCTTGGCATGTTTTGTGTTAAATTTAATTGTTGTTGGATATATATTCTGTTGTTATGGACAATGACATATTTAAATATAAATGATATTTCTACGTAAATTACATTTTATAACTCTATATTGCTGGTATACAGAAACGATATTTAATATGGATCTTATATCCAGCTATCTTTAAAATCTTATTAATTTGAATAATAATTTCTATGGATTTTGTCTTTTGGGTTTTCTATGTAGAATATCTTAACTTTATACTTTCAAGTACCTCTAGGGGTGCCTGGGTGGCACAGGGGTTAAGCGTCTGCCTTCGGCTCAGGGCGTGATCCCGGCGTTCTGGGATCAAGCCCCACATCAGGCTCCTCCGCTAGGAGCCTGCTTCTTCCTCTCCCACTCCCCCTGCTGTGTTCCCTCTCTCGCTGGCTGTCTCTCTGTCACATAAATGAATAAAATCTTTAAAAAAAAAAAGAAATTATGCTGCAACAAACATAAGGGTGTACATATCCCTTCAAATTAGTAATTTTGTATTTTGGGGGGTAAATACACTGTAGTGTGGTTACTGGATTGTAGGGTAGTTTTTATTTTTAATTTTTTGAAGAACTTCCATACTGTCTTCCATAGTGGCTGCACCAGTTTACATTCTAACCAATAGTGTGAGAGCTTTCCTTTTTCTCCACACTCTCCCCAGCACTTTTGTTTCTTGAGTTTATTTTATTTATTTATTTAAAAGATTTTTATTTATTTGTTTGTCAGTGAGAGAGAGAGAAAGGAAAGGGAGCACAAGCAGGGAGAGCAGCAGGCAGAGGGAGAAGCAGGCTCCCTGCTGAGCAAGGAGCCTGATGCAGGACTGGATCCAAGGGACCCTGGGATCATGACCTGAGCTGAAGACAGACACTTCACCAAATGAACCACCCAGGCATCCATTGAATTTTTCATTTTAGCCATTCCCAGAGTCGTGAGGTGATATGTCATTGTGGTTTTGATTTGCATTTCCCTGATGATGAGCAATGTTAAGCATCTTTTCATGTGTCTGTGGGCAATCTGCTCCTATAATTGAATTATTTGGTTTTTAGTATTGAGTTGTTTAAGTTCTTGATATATTTTGGATACTAACCCTTTATCAGACATGTCACTTGCAAGTATATTCTCCCATTAAGTAGGCTGCCTTTTAGTTTTCTTGGTTGTTTCCTATGTTATGCAGAAGCTTTTGATGTTCATGTAGTCCCAATAGTTATTTTTGCTTTTGTTTCCATTGCCTCAGGAGATGCACCCAGAAAAAAGATGCTACATCTGATGGTCAAGAAATGACTGCCTGTGCTCTCTTCAAGGAGTTTTCTGGTTTCAGGTCTCACGTGTAGGTCCTCAATCAATTTTGAGTTTATTTTTGTGTATGGTATAATAAAGTGGTCCAGTTTAATTCTTTTGCATGTAGCTGTCCAGTTTCCCAAAAGCACTTGTTGAAGAGACTTTCTCTGATTGCTTATTCTCATATCCTTTGCCAAAGATTAACTGACCATATAACAGTGGGTTTGTTTCTGGACTTTCTATTCTGTTCCCTTGACCCATGTGTCTATTGTTGTGCCAATACCATACTGTCTTGAGTAATACAGGTTTGTAATGTAACTTGAAGTCTGGAATTGTGATGCCTCCAGCTTTGCCCTTTTATCCCCCCAAAATTGCTTCGGCTATTCTGGGTCTTTTGTGGTTCCATACAAATTTCAGGATTCTTTGTTCTAGTTCTGTGAAAAATGTTGTTGGTATTTTGATAGGAATTGCATTAAATCTGTAGATAGCTTTAGGTAGTATAGATATTTTAACAATATTTGTTCTTCCAATTCATGAACATGGAATGTCTTTCCATTTCTTTCTGTCGTCTTCAATTTCTTTTACCAGTGTTTTACAGTTTTTAGAGTATAAGTCTTCACTTCTTTGGCTACGTTTATTCCTAGGTATTTTATTACTTTTGGTGACTGTAAATGGGATTGTTTTCTTAATTTCTCTTTCTGCTACCTCATTATTGGTGTATAGAAATGCACTGGATTTCTGTTGTTGATTTTGTATGATGTGACTGTAATTACTGAATTCATTTATGAGTTCTAGTAGTTTTTGTTTGGGGTCCTTAGGGTTTTCTCTATATAGACTCATGACATCTGCAAATAGATAAAGTTTTACTTCTTCCTTACCAATTTGGATGCCTTTTATTCCTTTCTTTTGTCTGATTGCTGTTGCTGGGAGTTCTGGTACTATGTTGAATCAAAGTGGTAAGAATGACATTCTATTGTTCCTAACCCTAGAGGAAATCTCTCAGGTTTTCCCCCATTGAGTATGATGTGGCTGTGGGTTTTTCGTATAAGGCCTTTATTGTGTTGAGGTATGTTCCCTCTAAACGTACTTTGTTGAGGGTTTTTATCATGAATAGACGTACTTTGTCGAATGCTTTTTCTGCATCTATTGAAGTGATCATATGGCGTTTATCCTTTCTCTTATTGATGTGATGTATCATGTTGATTGATTTGAGAACATTGAACCATTCTTGCATCCCAGGAATAAATCCCACTTAATCATGGTGAATGATTTTTTTTAATGTATTGTTGGATTGGGATTGCTAATATTTTTTGAGGATTTTTGCATCTGTGTTCATCAGAGATGCTGACCTGCAGTTCTCTCTCTCTCTCTCTCTCTCTCTCTCTCGTAGTTTCTTTATCTAGTTTTGGTATTAAGATAATGTTGTCCTCAGAATGAATTTGGAAGTTTTCCTTCCCTTTCTATTTTTTTGAAAAAGTTTGAGAGGAATAAGTACTAACTCTTCTTAAATGTTTGGTAGAATTCATCTGTGAAGACCTTTGATCCTGGACTTTGTTTTTTGGAAGTTTTTTGATTACTGACTCAATTTCATTTCTGGTAATCAGCCTGTTCAAATTTTCTATCTCTTCCTGCTTCAGTTTAGGTAAGTTATTTGAGGTTTGTGTGTGGGTTTTTTTTTTTTTTTTTTTTTTTTTTTTTAACGAGTCTGCCTAGAGGTTTTTCAATTTTATTGATCTTTACAAAGAACCAGCTCCTGGTTTCATTTATTTCTGCTCTAACCTTTTGGTTTTTCTTTATTCTTCTTTTTTAGCTACTTTAGGTGTAAGGTTAGGTTGTTTATTTGAGATTTTTCTTGCTTTTTTAGGTAGGCCTATATTGCTATAAGATTCCCTCTTAGAACTGCTTTTGCTGCCTCCCAAAGATTTGAGACCATTTTGTCTTCATTTTAATTTCTCTCCATGTAATTCTTTTTTTTTTTTTAGTGTTCTTTAATATTTAATCTGTACAAACAAACTTTTCCATTAAAAAGTGATTTTACAACAGTTCACTGCATTCTTGCATAATACCTATTTGACAATTGATACATCTCCATGTAATTCTGATTTATCTTTTAATTTCTTGGTTGACCTGTTCATTGTTTAGTAGCATGTTATTTAACCACCAAGTATTTGTGTCTTTCCAGATTTTATCTTGTGGTTTATTTCTAGCTTCATAGCACTGTGGTCAGAAAAGATATATGGTATCCAAGATCTACAAAGAACTTCTCAAACTCAATACACAAAAACAAATAAACAAATCATAAAATGGGCAGAAAATATGAACAGACACTTTTCCAATGAAGACATACAAATGGCTAACAGACACATGAAAAAATGTTCAAAATCATTAGCCATCAGGGAAATTCAAATCAAAACCACACTAAGATACCACCTTACGCCAGTTAGAATGGCAAAAATTGACAAGGCAAGAAACAACAATTGTTGGAGAGGATGTGGAGAAAGGGGATCCCTCCTACATTGTTGGTGGGAATGCTAGTTGGTACAGCCACTCTGGAAAACAGTGTGGAGGTCCCTTAAAAAGTTAAAAATTGAGCTACCCTATGACCCAGCCATTGCACTACTGGGTATTTACCCCAAAGATAGAGACGTAGTAAAGAGAAGGGCCACATGCACCCCAATGTTCATAGCAGCATTGTCCACAATAGCTAAATTGTGGAAGGAGCTGAGATGCCCTTCAACAGATGACTGGATTAAGAAGACGTAGTCCATATATACAATGGGATATTACTCAGCCATCAAAAAGAACGATTTCTCAACATTTGCTGCAACATGGATGGCACTGAAGGAGATAATGCTAAGTGAAATAAGTCAAGCAGAGAAAGACAATTATCATATGGTCTCTCTCATCTATGGAACATAAGAACTAGGAAGATCAGTAGGAGAAGAAAGGGATAATGAAAGGGGGGTAATCAGAAGGGGGAATGAAGCATGAGAGACTATGGACTCTGAGAAACAAACTGAGGGCTTCAGAGGGGAGGGGGGTGGGGGAATGGGATAGGCTGGTGATGGGTAGTAAGGAGGGCACGTATTGCATGGTGCACTGGGTGTTATACACAACTAATGAATCATCAAACTTTACATCAAAAACCAGGATGTACTGTATGGTGACTAACATAATATAATAAAAAAATATTATAAGAAAAAAAAAGAAAAGATATATGGTATAATTTTGATCTTTTTAAACTTGTTGAGACTTGTTTTGTAGCCTAACATGTGAACCATTCTGGAGAATGTTCCACGTACACCTGAAAGGAATGTGCACTCTGTTGTGTTAGGAAGGGATGTTCTGAATGTGTCTATTAAATCTATTTGGTTCAGTGTGTCATTCAAAGTCATTGTTTCCTTGTTGGTTTTTTGTTCGGATGATCTGTCCATTGATGTAAGTGGAGTGTTAAAGTCCCCTACTGTTATTGCGTACTATTGCTTAGTTCCTTTATGTTTTCTACTAAATGTTTTATATATTTGGGTGCTCTCATTTTGGGTGCATAAATATTTACAAGTGCCATATCTTCTTGTTGGGTTGTTCCCTTTATTATTATATAGTGTCCTTCATCTCTTGTTAGTGTCTTTTTTACAAAGTCTATTTGTTTAATTTAAGTATTGCTGTCCTGCCTTTTTTGACATCCATTTTCATGATAAATATTTCTCCATTTTCAATCTGCAATTATCTTTAGGTTTGAAGTGTGTCTCTTGCAGGCAGCTTATATATACATAGGACTTGAGATTTATCCATTCTGTCACCCTTGTCTTTTGATTGGAGGATTTGGCCCATTTACATTCAAAGTAATTATTTATATATTTGTATTTATTGCCTTTTTGTTACTTGTTTTGTAGTTGTTTTTGTAGTTCTTCTCTGATCCTTTCTTCTCTTGCTCTCTTTCACCTTTTATTGGCTTTCTTTAGTGATATACTTGGATGTGTTTCTCTTTATTTGTTGCATGTCTATTACTGGTTTTTGAGTGTGGTTACCATTAGATTTGTATATAACATCTTCTACATAGAGCAGTCTATATTAAGTTTGGTCACCTAAGTTTGAACCCATTCTTTACTCCTCTGTCCCTAAGGTTTTAGGTATATAGTCTCATATTTTATATATTTTTATCTTGTGAATGCCTTGATGCCTTGATTGGTTTTTACAGATATTATTACTGCTTTTGTATTTCCTACTTTTCTAATTCTTAGTTATGGTCTTTCCTTTCCACTCAGAGTCCCCTTTAACATTTCTTGTAGGGCTGGTTTAGTGGTCATGAACTCCTTTAGCTTTTATTTGTCTGGGAAACTCTTTATTTCTCCTATTCTAAAAAATAGCCTTGGTGGATTGAGTATTCTTGGCTGTAGATTTTTCCCTTTCAGCACTTTGAACATATCATGCAACCCCCTTCTGGCCTGTAAAGTTTCTGCTGAAAAATCTGCTAGTAGCCTTATGGGGTTTCTCTTGTATATAAATGTCTTCTTTTCTCTTGTTGCTATTAAAATTCTTTCTTTACCACTACTTTTGCCATTTTGATTACTTTTTTTTTTAATGTGGACTTCCTTTGGCTGATTTTGTTGTGCCTCCTGGATCTGGATTCCTTCCCTAGATCAGGAAACTTTTCAGCTATTATTTCTTCTAATACATTTTCTAATCCCTTTCTCTCTTCTTCTTCTGGGATACGTATTATGCAAATGTTATTACACTTAATGAAGTCGCTGAGTTCTTTAATCTATCTCATTTTGCGTTTTCTTTTCTCTCACCTGCTCAGCTTCATTCTTTTCCATTACTCCGGATTCCAGGTTGTTAACTTGTTCCTCTGCTTCCTCCAGCCTGCTATTTATTCCATCTAGTGGGTTTTTATAATTTCATTTATTGTTTTCTTCATCTCTGGTTCTTTTTTATGTTTTTGTTAAGGCTCTCACTGATGTCCTCTACTCTATTCTCAAATCCAGTATCTTTATGATCATTACTTTAAATTCTCTATCCAACACATGACTTATTTCCTTTTTGCTTCCATCCTGCTAGAACTTTGTCTTGTTCTTTCATTTAGGACATATTCCTCTCTCTCCTTATTTTGTCTGATTCTCTCTGTCTCTCTGTGTTAGGAAACTTAGCTACATCTCCTGCTCTTGAAAGTAATGACCTTATAATGAATAGGTCCTGTAGTGCCTTGCAGTGCAGTGTCCCCTTTCACCAGAACCTAGTGCTTCAGGGGGTGTCTTCTATGTGCTGTGTGTGCCCTGATGTTCTGTCCTGGCCACTTTTTCCTTCAGTGCAGTCATCTGTAAGAGGCTCTCTTTGCTTGTTGTGGGCAGCGTTTTGTCCCCAGCCAAGGTGGGGCATGTATGTAGTTTTAAGTGTGAACACTGGTCTGCTTGGGTAAGGAGACCTTATGCTGCTGCTACCAGGACAGGGCCAGCCTGGGTAGACCCACAAAACGCACATGGGCAGGGCATACAATTTTAACAAGGTAGTTTTGGGCTTCTCTCAGCACTGTTGGGACTGAGGCTCTGCACAACGGGCATTGGGAGAAGAGATGTTGGCATGGTTTGTGCTAGTCTTCCAGGAGAGGGGACTTGAAGTGTCAGGACTGGGGCAAATGTGACTTGTAAGGGCAGATCTGCTGAAGCCGTGGGGGTTGGGTGGGGAGGGGCTTGTGTAAGCAAGTAGTGAATATTGGCACCTTGCTAGTTCCCACAGGTGGCCATGTGTTTATGCTGGGGGGTTGAGAAGGGGATAACGCCTGCCAACTCCTTTTTTTCTAGAGAAGTCCCTCAGTGAACCCTGGCCCTCTGAGACATGCTCTGAGATTAGTAAATAACTTCCTCCTATATGTCCCAAGTGTTTTTCAAATTGCTTCTCACACTGTATCTCCACAAGCTGTTTGTCTTGCTATACTTTAAGGGTAGAGACTCAACTTCCTATCACCAACCCCTCACCCAGGCAGTCCCAGAACCAAATCTGCTGATTTTAAAAACTATAGTCTTTAAGCCCTGCTGTTGTAAGAACTCATGAAATTCTGCCCCTCTTTCTTTCAAAGCCAATTGTTATGAGGATTCATCTTCTCTGTGCTGGCTCCCTGGTGTGATAATCTGTTTCTCCCCCATCTCCATGCCTGAGGCTCCCTCTTCCCAATGGATAGCCACGGTTCATTTAGTTCCCCGCAGCGTCTCTGCCTTTCCTACCGTCTTTGATATGGCCTCTTCTTTACCTTTGGTTGTGGAGTTTGTTCTGCCAGTCTTCAGGTCATTTTCTGGATTATTTATGCTGATGTGAATGTTATCTAGTTATTTCCATGGGATGAGGTGAGCTTAGGGTCCTCTTACTCTGCCATCTTCCCAGCCTCTCCTCTGTTTCTTTATAACTTTATTAAGATATCTCAAATCCTTTTTTCCTGGGACCTAGTCTCCGGATTTACGTCTTTCTTCATTTCAGGACTTTTTTTTTCTCTAATAATATCTTTAAATATTTAATTTATTTGGTTTGTTCTTTTCCCTTTCTCAGGAACATTAACTATGTGTTTGTGAACACTCTGTTTGATTTACATACCAATTATTTTCTTCTAACTAATTATTCCCTCTTGCGTATACTCCTCAATATTTCTAAAACTGTTGTTCATGTTCCTGACAATGTTTTTGGCAATTCGATTTTATTATTTCTACTTTTAATGTGGTTTTCATCCTTTATGATCCTATTTCTTCTTCTGTTTTATTTCTCCTGACTTCTCCCACCCTTTATATTTCCTCTCTTATTATCTCTTTCCAGCTTTCTTTTCTTTCCCTTTGGGTATTTTGTGTTTGAGTTCAAACATTTTTTTTCTCCCCAATTACTCTAAGATCTTAGGGAAATGTTTAGTATTTGTTTAGATTCTTAGGATACCTATCCATCATTTGAATTTGTAGTGTTTTATGTTTTGTTTTGGTTTTTTTGTTATTGTTGTTTAAATAATTTTTTATTATGTTATGTTAATCACCATACAGTATATCCTTAGTTTTTGATGTAGTGTTCCATGATTCATTATTTGCGTATAACACGCAGTGCACCGTGCAATATGTGTCCTCCTTAATACCCATCACCGGCCTATCCCAATCCCCCACCCCTCTCCCCTCTGAAGCCCTCAGTTTGTTTCCCAGAGTCCATAGTCTCTCATGGTGTTGTTTTTTATTCTCTGGTATCTTTGCATAGATCCTATTTATACTTATAACTCAATGTTAATTGGAGATCCTTCCTTGAGGTTCAGCACTACTAGAAGAATAATGCCAACTGAGGTCAACTTTGCACAGATGATTGTCTAAAGATATTTCTAAAGCCCTCGACTGTCAACTTTCCCCCTGGGCTTTGTCTTTGATCAGTATCTCCTTTATCTTATTTGTAGTGTCTCTTCCTCTGTGCAACCTCCATAGAGGAGCATGTCCATAGTTCAGCCCTGAGATCTTCCTTCTATTCCTTTATTTAGTAGAAGATATTATCTAATTTCAGAAAGATCCCAAGGAAAGCCCCCAGAGAACAAAAGCCCCCAAAATTGGGTTTCACTGAGCCCAACCCTCTAGCCCCATAGGGGGCAGGGCAACTCTGCCCAAGCAGGGTTTCCTGAGTAACAGCATGGCAGGGTCCTCCCCCAGAAGACAAGCTGGAAGAACAACAGGACAATAACTTTAAAGTTCCTATAAAACAGGTGCATCTTGCTTGAGTTGTGGTTAATACTTTGGACTCTGTACATTCCCTCAGCCACACTACAACAGAATAAGAGGACAAACCACCAACAAAGAAAAGAAGCAGAGACTGTGGCCTCTGCCCCAGACTTAATGGATATGGATATAACCAAGATGTCCAAAATAGACTTCAGAATAACAATTATAAAAGCTATATCTAGGCTTGAGAAAAATATTAACAACAATATAGAATCTCTAAGGGCAGAAATGAGATCTAATCAGGCCAAACTTAAAAATGCTATGGATGAAATGCAAAAGTTTGAGTGAAAAACTGGATCAGATGGACCCCATAGATATGTACAGAACATTCTACCCTAAAACAAAAGAATACTCATTCTTCTGGAATGCACAGGGAAGTTTCTCCAGAACAGACCACATACTGGGTCACAAATCAGGTCTCAACCAATAACAAAATATTGAGATTTTCCCCTGCATATTCTCAGACAATGATGCTTTGAACTGGAACTCAATTACAAGAAAAAAATTGGAAGGAATTCAAACACTCGGAAGCTAAAGACCATCCTGCTTAAAAATGTTTTGGTCACCAGGAAATTCAAAAGAACCTAAACAATTCATGGAAATCAATGAGAATGAAAACACATCAGTCCAAAACCTATGGGATACCGCAAAGGTGGTCCTAAGGGGAACATACATAGCCATCCAAGCCTCTCTCAAAAAAATGGTAAAATCCTGAATACACAAGCTAAACTTACACCTTAAGGAACTGGAGAAAGAAAAAATAAATCCTAAACCATGCAGAGACCAATGAATTAGAAACCAGAAATACAGTAGAGCAGATCAACAAAAATAGAAATTGGTTTTTTGAAAGAATTAATAAGATTGATAAACCACTGTCCAGACTTACCCAAAGGAAAAAAGAAAGGACCCAAATTAATAAAATTATGAATGAAAGGGGAGAGATCATGACTAACACCAAAGAAATAGAAACAGTTACTAGAAATTATTATCAACAACTCTATGCCAACAAATTAAGCAACCTGGAAGAAATGGTTGCCTTCATGGAAACTTATAAACTACCAAGACTGAAACAGGAAGAAATTGACAACCTGAATAAACCAATAACCAGTAACAAAATTGAAGCAGTGATAAAAAAAAAAAAAAGTTCCCCAAAAACAAGAGTCCAGGGCCTGATGGATTCACAGGGGAATTCTACCAAACATCCAAAGAAGAGATAATTCTTATTCTCCTAAAACTGTTTCAAAAAATAGAAACAGAAGGAAAACTTCCAAAGTCATTCTATGAGGCCAGCATTACCCTGATCCCAAAACCAGGCAAAGACCCCACCAAAAAGGAGAATTACAGATCGATATCCCTGATGAATATGGATGCCAAAATACTCACCAAGATCCTAGCCCATAGGATCCAACAGCACATTAAAAGGATCATCCATTATGACCAGGTGGGATTGATTCCTGTGATGCAAGGGTGGTTCAATATTTGCAAATCAGTCAATGTGATAGAACACATTAATGAAAGAAGAGACAAGAACCACATGATCCTCTCAATTGGTGCAGAAAAAGCCTTTGACAAAATACAGCATCCTTTCCCGATTAAAACTCTTGAGTATAGGGATAGAGGCTACGTTCCTCAATATCATAAAAACCATCTATGAAAGCCCACAGCAAATATCATTCTCAATGGGGAAAAGCTGAGAGCCTTTCCCTTAAGATCACGACAAGGATGCCCACTCTTGCCATTATTGCTCAACATAATACTAGAAGTCCTAGCAACAGCAATCAGGCAACAAAAAGAAATAAAAAGTATTCAAATTGGCAAAGAAGAAGTCAAACTCTCTCTCCACAGATGACATGATACTTTATGAGGAAAACCCAAAAGACTCCACTATCCAAATTACTAGAACTCATACAGCAATTCAGTAATGTGGCAGGATACAAAATCAATGCACAGAGATCTATACACTAACAATGTAAGTGTAGAAGGAGAAATTTAAGGAATCAATTCCATTTATAATAGCGCCAAAAACCACAAGATACCTTGGAATAAACCTGTCCAAAGGGGTAATGCATCTATACTCTAGAAACTACAGAATACTTATGAAAGAATTTGAGGAAGACACAAAAAGATGGAAAACATTCCATGCTCATGGATTGGAAGAATAAACATTGTTAAAATGTCTATGCTGCCCAGAGCAATCTATACTTTCAATGCCATCCTGATCAAAATACCAATGGCATTTTTCAAAGTGCTTGAACAAACAATCCTAAAATTTTTATGGAACCAGAAAAGACCCCAAATAGTCAAGGAAATGTTGAAAAACAAAGCTGGAGGCATTATGTTGCCTGATTTCAAGCTATATTACAAAGCTGTGATGACCAAGACAGCCTGGTATTGGCACAAAAACAGACACATAGACCAATGGAACAGACCATAGAGCCCAGAAATGGACCCTCAACTCTGTAGTCAACTAATCTTTGACAAACGGGGAAAAATTATCCAATGGAAAAAAGACAGTCTTTTCAATAAGTGGTACTGGGAGAATAGGACAGTTACATAGAGAAGAATGAAACTGGACCATCCCATTACACCATACACATATTAAACTCTAAATGGATGAAAGGCCTCAATGTGAGACAGGAATCCATCAAAATCCTAGAGGAGAACATAGGCAGTAAATTCTTTGACATGGGTCACAACAACTTCTTTCAAGACACGTTTTCAAAGGTAAGTGAAACTTTTGGGCAAAAATGAACTTTTGGGACTTTATCAAGATAAAAAGCTTCTATACAGCAAAGGAAACAGTCAACAAAACAAAGGGGCAACCCACAGAATGGGAGAAGATATTTGCAATTGACATTGCAGATAAAGGGCTGGTATCCAAGATCTATAAGGAACTTCTCAAACTCCACACCCAAAAAACAAATAATGAAGTCAGAAAATGGGTAGAAGATATGACCAGACACTTCTCCAAAGAAGACATACATATATACAATGGAATATTACTCAGCCACCAGAATGGAGGAATACCCACCATTTGCATCAACATGGATGGAACTGGAGAGGATTATGCTGACTGACATAAGTCATGCAGAGAAAGACAATCATCATATGGTTTCACTCATGTGTGGAACATAAGCAATAGCACAGAGGACCATAAGGGAAGGGAGGGAATTCTGAAGGGGGAGAAATCAGAGAGGGAGATGAATCATGAGAGACTATGGACCCTGAGAAACAGATTGGGGGTTTCAGAGGGGAGAGGGCTTGGCAGAGGGGGTAACAGTTTGATGGGTATTAAGGAGGGCAGGTGTTGTGATGAGCTCTGGGTGCTATATGAAGCTAATGAATCACTGAACTCTACACCAAAAACTAATGATGTACTATACAGTGGCTAACTGAACATAATAAAAAAAAGCAAAATACAAAAAAAAAGTGAACTTTAATCTTGCAAGTACTGAATGCCATCTCATAGAAGTTTAAATACTTTATAGAATTTATTTCATCAAAGTATACAAATGTTGCTGACAGTGTCCTATGGTAGACAATAATTATTCTTTTCCTCATTTTTCTAAATACTTTTTTGCTTATTATAAAAATAAATATATTTTATTGATAAATTAAAAAAAGAAGACATACATATGGCTAACAGACACATGAAAAAATGTTGCACATCATTAGCCATCAGGGAAATTCAAATCAAAACCACAGTGAGATATCATCTTATACCAGTTACAATGGCAAAAATTAACAAGGCAGGAAACAACAAATTTTGGAGAGGATGCGGAGAAAGGGGAACCCTCTTAACTGTTGCTGGGAATTCAAGTTGGTACAGCCATTCTGGACAACAGTATGGATGTTCCTGGAGAAGTTAAAATAGAGCTACCCTATGATCCAGCAATTGCACTACTAGGTATTTACCCCAAAGATACAGATGTAGTGAAAAGAAGGGGCACTTGCACCCCAATGTTCATAGCAGCAATGTCCACAATAGTCAAACTGTGGAAGGAGTTGAGATGCCCTTCAACAGACAAATGGATAAAGAAGTTGTGGTCCATATACACAATGGAATATTACTCAGCCACCAGAAAGGATGAATACCCACCATTTGCATCCACATGGATGGAACTGGAGGGGATTATGCTAAGTGAAATAAGTCAATTGAGAAAGTGAAATAAGTCAATTGAGAAAGACAATTATCATATGGTTTCACGTATATGTGGAGCATAAGGAATAACATGGAGGACATTCGGAAAAGGAAGGGAAAAATGAAGGGGAGAAATCATCGGGGGAGACATACCATGAGAGACTATGGATTATGGGAAAAAAAAACTGAGGGTTTTGGGGGGGGGTTTATCCAGGTGATGGGTATTAAGGAGAGGACATATTGCAATGAGCACTGGGTGTTAAAAACAAACAATGAATCATGGAACACTACATCAAAAACTAATTAAGTACTGTATGGTGACTAGCATAACATAAAAAAAAAAAAAAAAAGAACATCTGAGAAACTTTCATAGCCCAGAAAGCCCAAGGAAATATGATGACTAAATGTAATGTGATATTCTGGTTGGGATCCTTAAATAGGATAAATATTATGATATTATGATATTATGAAAAACAATTATGAAATTTGATTACTTTGAGTTTATTTAATAATAACATATCAATACTGGTTATTATTATTTTTTAATTATATACTATAGAAATTGAAGGAGATATTAACAGAGGGACCTGGGCATGGAGGGTACAAGAACTCTCTATAATGTCTTTCAAAATTTCATGTAAATTTAAAGTTATTTCAAAATAAAGTTTATTTAAATTACTAAGATTACTAAGATAGCATAAATTAGAGATAAGCAATCAACTTATATTAATTGCATTGAGACAAACATTTTTATAATTTATCTAGGTATGAATAAAGCATTTAGTATAGTGGAAGTATACAGTTTGTCTACCCCTGATTATTTCCTATGGAAAACTGCCATCTCCCATTTCATTTAATTCTGGTGAGGCTGCTCATCATTGTCTCTGGCCCTCCTTAATAATAATTATGTAATATACTCTTGGCTAACTGGGGTAATTTATTCATTTGCATGTAGTGATTGCAAATTAATAATTTTTTTCAAACTAATAACTGTTGTTGAACCTATCAATGATGTAAGGTTTCAGGGCAAATGACTAATCTAAAATCTTTAGAAAGAGAGACACTAGTAGGCATTTGCTTATTTAAGCATTGCTTACTTGAGATAAACATCATGAAACATTATATAATCCATTAAGTCTATTGAGGCAAAAGTGTGTACCAAATTGCTAAATGCTGAATGTGGGTAGCATGAAAATGTGAAGCCTCTGAGAGCCACAGAGATAAGGGTTTCTCATCCTCTTGTGGGTTTCTTATCCAGGAATTTCACTGGCTCTCAAAGGGAGGATAGGGAGAATCCTGAGAGCGCATCTCCAGTGGCACAACATGTGGGAGGGCAATAGTCTCCACTGCCAAAACCCTACCCAGACGCATACGGCTGTGCTCCCTGTGAAATACATACTTTATTATACAGGAAGAGTGCAGCAAATACTGTTGCATTAGGGAACTGTTGGAAACCTACTGCAGCTGTGAGAGGGGAACTGGAAAATAAAGAAAACTCTACTTTCAGGGGAGAGTAGGAATACTTGTTAGGCTCAGCATTATGTCTGGAGCGGGTATAGAAACACTTGCAAAGTTCACACCTGAAGAACTAGATTCACAAATTCTGCCTAAGACTTGATTTTAGTCAAAATATCAGGTAACACCCACCCTCCCCTGTTGCAACCACTAATACACTAACAAGCATTGGATAAAAACAATAGTGTAATCCAGGTGGAGAAACGGTACAAGACAGACTATCTCTGGGCAGATGAAAAGGAAAGACCCAAATTCAAGTCACAAGACTCAAAGTCAAGTAGGAAGAAAACTTCAAACCTGGATCAACTTCCTATCAAATAAGCCAAAACCCTCACACTAAAGGCCTAGGAGGATGAACAGCATACTCACGCATACAAAACATTTACCTCAGTGTCTACTATTCTATACAACAAGTCCAACAATAAACCAAGCATAGCAGTCTGAAGAGACAAAGCAGTCATTAGAAAGAGAACCAGAGATAAAACAGGTGTTTAAAATAATCATTTAATATGTTAAGGCTTTAATGGAGAAAGCAGACAACACGCAAGACCAATAGGCGATTTCAACGGATCAATGGAAACTATTAAGAAGGAATCTAATGGAAATGCAGGAAAACAAAACAACACAACATAGGGGAGATGAAGCATGCCTTTGATGGTTATATCAATAGACTTATCACAGCCAAAGGAAAAAACCAGTGAGCTTGACAACAGTTGAACAGAAATTATCCAATCTGAAACACAAAGAAAAAAATAAGTTAAAAAATCAGAACAGAGAAACCAAGACTATGGGGCAATAACACACTATCTACTATTTGCCATATTGCTAACTCCATTTTCAAGCCAACAAAAACACATGAAATCCTTCTAGTGCTTTACTCTAAATTCCGCTTTTAGAACTAGCTAGAGAAAACTCTCATTTTTTAAAGGATTCACACGACTAAGCAAGGCCCATCCAGATAATTTCCATATCTTAAATTCAACTGTGCCGTGTAAATAATATAACCTAATCATGGGGCAAAGTACATCAAATTCATGGGGTGGAAAAATATATAGAGGGTAGAAAACTTTGGAAGCCATCTTAGAATTCTCCCTATACAGCTGAAAAAGCCCTGGCCAGGCTTGCCAAGGAAAAAAGATAAAGCACAAATAATCAATATCATAAATGAAAGAGGAGGCAACATTATTTTATGATTAAAAATTAAGTGAAAAATGCTATATCAATAATTCTGCAGCATAGGTTAAATTAACGTATTCCTGAAAGACATCAACTACCAAAACTCATTAAAAAAAACCAGATAATCCTTATAAACCCATATCTATTAAAGAAGTTAAATTTTAATTAAAGATTTTCTAAATACACAACTCTAATCGCAGATAGCTTCTCTATCAAATTTTATCAAGCATCTACAGTACCAAGTACACAAACTTTTCCATAATATAAACCAAAAAGGAGCACTTCCCAACTCATTCTATGAGGCCTGCCTTACCAGTAGCAAAAATAGACATAGATATTACAAGAAAAGTTAGTAAAACTAATGAAGGCAAATATCCCTTATTAATGTAGACACAAAAAACATCAACGAAACAAGAACAAAATTGAATCTAGCAATATATATATATAAATATATATATTGTGATATGTAAGATATGTAAGATTAATACCAGGAATGAAAGGCTGGTTCACATAAAAAAATCAGTCAATGTAATTCAGCATAAACAGGAAATATTATTTGGTCATTTAGGAAATGTAGAAAAACAATTTGATGAAAGGGAACATCCATTTATGAGAAAAATCTCAGAAAACTCAAAGTAGAAAGGAACTGCATTAATCTACAAAGAGCATTTACAAGAAAACAAAAACAAAAACACTATAGCTAACATCATTCCCTCCCATTGAATATGGGCTAGAATTAGTGACTAACTTCTAATTAGTGGAAAATTGAAAAGGATAAAATTGTAACTTCACAGTGGAGAAATCTGGCAGACAGTATCTTAACAAAGAGATAAAGACTAATACCTCCTGTAATAAGTAATGTTGATATCACATAATCCCTGATGTTATGTGATGAAAAGTGTCTAATATGAGAAAACATCACAAAAGCCTAAGCTGAGGATATTCCACAAAATATTTCACCAGTAGTAACCAAAAGTGCCAAAGTCAATTTGCTTTGTGAAAAATTTGCTTTCATAAAGCAAATTGTCACAGATTAGAAGAGACTAAGGAGACATAAAAACTAAATGCAATGTGGTATATTGGATTGGATCCTAGAACAAGAAAAGGACATTAATGGAAAAATTGATAAAGTGTCAACAATGGCTGTAGCTGAGCTAATAGTTTTGTGCCTATGTAAACTTCTTAGTTTTGCCAACTTTGCCAAGGCTATATAAGATGTTAACAGTAAGGGAAAGTGAGCAAAAGGTACAAAGAAGCTTCTGTATTGTCGTTTATAATTCTTTTGTAAATTTAAAACTTTTTCAAAGAGAAATAAAAAGCAATCCTGTCAACTTATAAGACTATACCAGCAAAAATATCTTTCAAGAATAAAGAAAAATAAACAACTTTTCCAGACATATAAAAGTTGAAAGAATTCATCACCAGCAGATCCACAAGAAATGTTAAAGGAAATCATTCACATGGAGAAAAAAAAATAACAAATGGAAACATGGATCTCCACAGGGATAACTAGCCCTCTAAATGACAATCACATAGATAAAAAGCAAAGGCCAGAAGTACCATTTTGTATGATTCCACTTATATAGCTAGCATTCCCGAAATGGCAGGATGGAAATGGAGAGCATATTAATGGTTGCCAAGGATTAAGGAGGGAGTGAAGGAGGAAAGGAAATGAGCATGGCTGTAAAAGGGCAACACGAGAGATCCTTTTGGTGATGGAAATGTTTCATATCTTGACTGTATTATCAATCTGTGATACACTTTATAACTTGGTGAAGACTACATATATATGTATTATATATATTACATATATATATTACTTATATATATTTCTTATATCTTAATCAATAATTATCTTAAAATAAAAAGGGTAATTAAAAACACCTTATCGATCAAATAATAAATCAAAATGTGAAAGTATTTTTAGCTAAATGAAAATTATATTGAATGTAAATGTTGAATGAAAATGAACTTAGTAAAAACCATCAATGAGTCTGATTCAGACTTTGCCAAAGTTGATTAGTTTAATTTACCTAAGCTATCTGATTTTTATTAAATCTAAGTCATAAGCTCTCCTTACTTTGAGCTTGGACTCTGTTGTTGGTGACTGTATCACCAGATCTGTGGTAGTCCCTTGGTCAGGTCCTTGTAAGTCAACTCCTGAGAATGTTTCAGCATGAGAATGCAAGACTCAGGGGTAATAAAACAAGTGTCACCTTCTAAAGTTGGCATTTTCTCAGTATGCTAAGACACTCTATTCTCTTACTTGTAGGCAACTCCATTATAGAAAATCAGAGATAGAACTAAAATTAAAACTCCTAGTTACTCATCTTCAGGTGTTCAAAGGTGCTTTAACACTACCAATCAAGAAAACTTGGGTACAGTCTCAGGTGCCTGAAGAAGTCAGAGGAGGAGGGTTCACATGGGATGTTTCATAAGCATATTTGACTTCGTATAAAGTCTGTTCAGTTCTTGTTTTAAAGCTTTGGGATTTTTCACAGATGATGGAATTCCTTCAAATTCAGTGTCAGGGATGAACTGTCAGTTAGGAAGCCTGATTTAAATAGATTGTAGAAGAATGAGCTGCTTTTGGGATAGAACTCATTACATCTGTGATGAGGGTTTAAAATGGTTTTGAGGTGACTGATTTTGTGACTCTAAAAGAAGCCTCAGGGACTGGCCTCATGATCAGTCTGTAACTGTCTGCAGGGAATATTTTGGGAAGATTTGTAGGGCTTGCTTTGGAGAGGAGAATCTCTCTTCCTGGCACATCGTTGTAGTTGAAGTCTGCCTTCTCTAGGGACAAACATGATCATCTGCTTCCACTACCGCAGGCAACATTTAGAAACAGGTGTTGGTTCTTATTTTGATGTGACAGTTACTCAAGGCTAAATCTATGGTCATCTTTTATGTTTTCATTCTCCCTTATTATAAGGTTACGGAGTTAAACTTTTTAGAGCAAACACAGATGATGCCTGCAAATTACCAAAAATAATAGACACTTGGTTATATTATTAATATAGTTATTCAGTCTGTGGCACTGAACTATGTAGATTTTGTACTACACCACTTTAACTTTATATAATAAGTGAATGTATCCTAAAATAAAAATAAATGAGATCAGAGAGTAGGCTGGGCAGATTTTCCAGATTTCATATTGACAGATGGAACTGAACACAGAATATGCCTCCAGAAAAGGCAGATTTTAGGGAGCAGGAATTTAAGGAATGTCTTTATTTAACAAGAAATGTTTATGTCATGTCTGTGCTGGTCTTGGGTCTCTGACTACAGATCTATCCCTTGTCTCTCCTTTGCCCCATTTCGTACTTCACAGAAACTGTGGCTATTTCCCTAGATCCTAGGTTAGTAGCTAAATGGTTACCAGTGGGAAAGGTAGCTGGCAGAGTGGAGAATGGGAGAAACCAAGTTATTTTCCCTTCTCCCTGGCTGTCTTGCTATGTCTCGGGGGCATGTAGCCCACTAGGTTCTATGAGGCTGCTCTTAACTGGGCTTCCATGAGGCTATTATGAACACTCCCTCCTTTGTTCCACTAACATGGGGGAATAGGGTCTTCCATCCTTACTGATCTCTGGGTTGTCTTATATCCTCTGGTTGCCTTCTCTGCCTTTCAATCACTTGTCTAACCAATCCCCTGCATTCAACTTCTTCAGCAGTTTTCCTGGTCACTCTCTGACCAGCTCCAGTCAGCTGGTATGTAAGGTCTGCTTCCCATACAGAGAGACGTATGCTTTCTTCTCCAAGGTCATCTGTCTTTGGTACTTCTTCCAGACACCAGGTCTTCTTTCAGTGGCACTGTGCTCCTTCTAACAGTCTGGCTTCCCAGAGCCACCTTTTCTACCATGTCAAATGTACCCCTTCGTTTGGTGAGTACCTGCTTATTCATTCAGGTCTCAGTTTGAAGATCACCTTCCTGACCACTGGGGTGAGGTCAGTCTCCCCAGTTAGTGTCTTACACAGAATTTTGCCCATGTATTCTCCTTAACTTATCACAGTTGTGATTTCATTCTTCTTGGTGACACTATTGATTAATGTCCATCTTCCCTACTGACTACGAACTCCTTTGCAGGGTGCCTGGGTGGCTCAGTCAATCAAGTGTCTGACTTCATCTCAGATCATGATCTCGGGGTCCTGGAATGGAGCCCCACATCAAGCTCTGAGCTCAGTGGGGAGTCTGCTTGTCCTTGTGCTCCTTCCCCTACTCCCCCTACTTGTGCTTTTTCTCTCTCTCTCAAATACATGGATAAAATGTTTAAATTTTTTTTATTTTATTTATTTTTTAAAAAAGATTTATTTATTTATTTGACAGAGAGAGAGAGAGAGAGAGCAAAAGAGGGAACACAAGCAGGGGCAGTGGGAGAGGGAGAAGCAGGCCTCCCAGTGAGCAAGGACCCCAAGGCGGGGCTGGATCCCAGGACCCTGGGATCATGACCTGAGCCGAAGGCAGGCACCTAAAGACTGAGCCACCCAGGTGCCCCTAAAAAACATTTTAAAAAAGAGCTGGGCCTTTGCTTCATTCAGTCACAATTGCATTTCCAATGCCTAACAAGAGGCATTACTCAGAGGAGATGATTACTAATCCTATCAGCCAATAAATGAATGAAAATCCAATTGCCACTTTAGACTGCAGTCAAATGGATGAATAAGTTAAGCAAGATATTGCCCTCATAGGAACAGCTGTGGACTTCGGTCCTCCTCTGCTTTCCTCACTCTTTTCATAATATTCTCAGCCCTACCAACGGTCTGATGTGCTTTATAGACTCAAATGCAATAGTTTTGTTCTCTGTGCCTATCCGAATTGCTGGCATATTTACTCATCCATCATCAGAACTCTTTATTTTGTAAAGCAGCAGAGTAGCCTATTTAAGAGCACAGCCATAGCAGCTGTATTACCTGGACTTTGACTAGGTGGCTCATCTCTTTGTGAACCCATTTTCCTCACCTGTGAACTAGTAATAATAACGGTATCTATATTTTGATGTTTGTTGGGAAGATTAAATAAGTTAATAAATGTAAAGCCCTCAGAACAGGGCCTAGCAGAAGGAAGCTGCCAGCACATGTCAACTGTGTTTTTAAACTACGCTGATGTTGTAGACACTATAAGACACCTTTGAGGACCAAGTAAAATTCATAATTTGTATCTAATTACCTCAAAAAGGATTACAAGCTCAATTGCTGCTAATGTTCACTGCTTATCAAATATCCTCAGAAGCCTTACTGCTTCTTACATGGAAATAAACATTTCCATTAAAACAAAGCTTTATATCAAACAGGAGTCGGTTTTTGAAAACAAATGTAAGACTAATTCTTAAATTGGAGTTGAACATTTTTTTAACACGACTTGTGCCTCTCACCAATGACTGGGTTGTTTATTGTCAGTAATGTGTCTCTAGATTTAGTGCTATTGTTTCAATAATGGAAGATTTGAATGGAAAAGTGAGTATTAGGAAGTCAGTCTCCCCCGTGGACTATATCTTATCTCCTGAGACTCCTTCTGGGGAATGTTTTATCTGAGATCAATTAGTGCTTAGAATGCAACCCTTCTCAAATCTATTTCCAATATTTTTAGAGTTAGTCTTACATCTTTGTATCAAATTAACTCTTAAAAATTCCAAGAATTATCATAATGTGCAATTATTAATATGAAAAAAAAGTGTATCTTAAGTCATATTGAGGTTAGTTATCTTGAGATGATGAAAGCATGGTGCTTAGTACCACTACAACTGACCAAGTTTGTTTGATAATAATTTCCTAATGGGCAGATATCTTTTTCCTAAACTAGAATCAAAGGCTAGAATAATCCCAACTATAATTCCAAAAGGTGATACTTCTCAGTAGTAGACAAGCCATGTGGATGGAGTAGTGTAAATTCATAGTGATTACCATGAATGCTGTAAAGCTGCTATCTTTCTGATATGGTATACGCCTCAGATTACTCCAAAACAATATTCATGGCCAGAAGACAGAACGATGTCTATGAAGTTCTCAGGGAAAGAAACTAACTAAGCTGAGACACAATTAAAGAATAAATGCAAAGGCAAACATTCTTAAACATAGAATTCAGGGGATAGAGCAGTCATGGGTCTTTCATGAAAAAAAAAAATAACTTAAAAATAAAACCCACCCCATTAAGTATTGGCTCAAATTAATAAATCAGGGAAAAGGTCAAAATTTCTTCCTGAGTCTTTTGGGCCTTAAATGTTTTCAGCTTGAAATAATCTGCATGCCAAACCAGCATATCTTGGGACCACTCCTTCTGAACCCCTCTACTGCATATAAATGAAATCAGTGGGAAAGCAGTAGTTCCCTTTCCCTTCCAAATAAGTGTTAGGTGCCCCCCTAATGTTTTCATGGCCCCGGGACAAGATCACAAATAGAGACCTTTATTGTATACATCTGGAGGTTTAGAAAGTATAAACCAATTTAATAAAGTAATAAAATATGTTTTATCCTTTTTAGCCTACTAACTTGATAAATATTCCATATTATGACCTAGTAGTCTAGGTTCAAATATGAAATTCCTAGATCCTCAGAATTCCATCCTGGAACATGGCACTGAGAGGAAAGTAAGCTTCTGGTTGTGGGCCCCAAGCCTTCAGCTTCCTCCTTTCTCTTCCCATCTCAAGCTCCTTCCTACAGCACAGTGAATGTGGACAAGCCATCTTGCAAATGCAAGCTTCCTGCACATCCCATAAACAGTGCTAACTTGGCCATCCCTCGGGAAAAGGTAAGCAATGCAGCAAAATGTTAACAACTGATGAATCTAGGTGAAGAGCATACAGATGTTCATTGAATTGTTCTTGCCATTTTTCTAATGGTTTAAAATTTTTCAAAATGAAAATGTAGGGAAAAATGAAGATTCTGCTATTAAAAAAGTAAATTTCTAAGCTAATGTTCCCCCTCTTCAAAAGAATTTAAATAGAGGACCTATTCCAGGAAGGGAGCTATCACCATAGACAGCTACACTATAATTTGAAGTAGGGGTGGTAGAAAGAAAAGAATTTAGCAAAGTCTGTTTGTTAAAATTCCTCTCTATATCTCATTACTTCTGCATAGCCCAGCAAACATTTGTTTACCAAACATTTATTCTTCATTTTTCTGTGAATTGCCTTTCTTCCCTTTGGATTCCAAGACCTTACCCCCTTCTCCTTAGTGCAAGATAGCATATAACTCATTTTGTCTGACTGCCTTCAAAATCTCATGTGTATGTGATTTCCCTGTACATATGTTATTAAATTTTATTTTCTCCTGTTTAAAGAAAAAAAAAAAGAACTCGGGACAAAGGGATATTACATAAGAAAATTTGGTAATCATTGAATTCACCTTAATATAGAAAGAATTTTTAAAACTTTAGAAAATATCATTCCAGAAGATAATTTGAAATTTATGGAATCCAATAGTGAAAATTCCTAATGCAAGCAATATGTAGCCATGCAGGATATTAATGAGAAGAGAATTTAGAAAGATAATGTCTCTGAGAAAGAGAAAAGAGTCTCTGGCATCTGGGAGCTGGCCTGATACTACGGGCCAGGGCTCCCTTGGGGTTGCTAGGAGTTGACCTGACACTCACAGATAGGCATGCGGTAGCATCCAAAACCAGAGCCAAGTCTTACACCCTCAAATCTTCCCCCAGACACATGAATGCTATAATAATTCCTTTATGTCCCTCTTACTGAAATGCCCCATGGTTCCCACACGTCATGTTCTCCCTCACTCAATGAGTAATAACTCCAGCTTGTTCAACCGTAGGTGTGTTCCTGATGATCTCTGGCTGAAGGGTACTGACACCACTTCAGTATCTTGGTGCTGAGACTATTGAGTCTATCTAACATTAATGAAAAAAAAAATTATTTGAAGTTTTAATTTCTCTGCTCTTTAATTTCCTATTATTCAATTAGAATCAAGAGAAATTATATACATTCTTTAACTTAGAAAATAACATCAAATATAAAATTGTTATGAAACATATCTACATTTTTCATTTATTTATTATGATTTTTTAACGTCATGCACATGCAATTCCCAACAATGTCCCTGAAAAATGTTTTTGTTGATCTAAATTCTAAATAATTGCTGTTGCTGCTGGTTTTTGTTTTTGTTTTTCCTCATAATAAGTGTACTCTTTAATCCCCATCACCTATTTTACCCATACCCCACCAACCTCACCTCTGGTAACCATCAGTTTGATCCCTAAGTTAAAAGTTTATTTCTTGGTTTGCCTCTCTCTCTCTCTTTCCTTGCTTGTTTTGTTTCTTAAATTCCACATATGAATGACATTATATGGTATTTATCTTTCTATGACTCATTTTACTTAGCATTATACTCTAGATCCATTCATGTTATTGCAAATGTCAAGATTTCATTCCTTTTTAAGGTTGAGTAGTGTTCCATTGTGTGTGTGGGTGTATATATATGTATATGTATACACCCACACACACCACCTCTTCTTTATCCATTCGTTTATCAGTGGACACTTGGGCTCTTTCCATTGTTGGCTATTGTAAATTATGCTGCAGTAAACATAGTGGGTCATGTATCTCTTTGAGTTAGTGTTTTGTGTGTGTGTGTTTTTGTTTTTTGTTTTTTCGGTAATTACCCAGTAGTGTGATTACTGGATAGTAGGGTAGTTCTATTTTTAACTTTCAGAGGAACCTTTGAAGATACTGTTTTCCACAGTGGCTGCACAAGTTTGCCTTCCCACCAACAGTGAGAGATAGCTCTTTTTTCTCCATATCCTCGCCAACCCCTGTTTTTTTGTGTTTTGATTTTAGCCATTTCCACAGGTGGGAGGTGATATCTCATTGTAGTTTTGATTTGTATTTCTCTGATGATGAGTGATGTTGAGCATCTTTCCATGTGGCTGTTGGCCATCTGTATGTCTTCTTTGGAGAAATGTCTTCTGCCCTATTTTTTAATTGGATTGTCTCGTGGTGGGGAATGAAATAAATAAGTTCTTGATACATTTTGGATACTAACCCTTTATCAGATATGTCATTTGCAAATATCTTCTCCCATTTGTAGGTTGTCTTTTAGTTTTGTTGATTGTTTCCTTTGTTGTACAGGAGTTGGGTTTTGTTTTGTTTTTTTCTGTGAATTGCCTTTCTTCCCTTTGGATTCCAAGACCTTACCCCCTTCTCCTTAGTGCAAGATAGCATATAACTCATTTTGTCTGACTGCCTTCAAAATCTCATGTGTATGTGATTTCCCTGTACATATGTTATTAAATTTTATTTTCTCCTGTTTAAAGAAAAAAAAAAAGAACTCGGGACAAAGGGATATTACATAAGAAAATTTGGTAATCATTGAATTCACCTTAATATAGAAAGAATTTTTAAAACTTTAGAAAATATCATTCCAGAAGATAATTTGAAATTTATGGAATCCAATAGTGAAAATTCCTAATGCAAGCAATATGTAGCCATGCAGGATATTAATGAGAAGAGAATTTAGAAAGATAATGTCTCTGAGAAAGAGAAAAGAGTCTCTGGCATCTGGGAGCTGGCCTGATACTACGGGCCAGGGCTCCCTTGGGGTTGCTAGGAGTTGACCTGACACTCACAGATAGGCATGCGGTAGCATCCAAAACCAGAGCCAAGTCTTACACCCTCAAATCTTCCCCCAGACACATGAATGCTATAATAATTCCTTTATGTCCCTCTTACTGAAATGCCCCATGGTTCCCACACGTCATGTTCTCCCTCACTCAATGAGTAATAACTCCAGCTTGTTCAACCGTAGGTGTGTTCCTGATGATCTCTGGCTGAAGGGTACTGACACCACTTCAGTATCTTGGTGCTGAGACTATTGAGTCTATCTAACATTAATGAAAAAAAAAATTATTTGAAGTTTTAATTTCTCTGCTCTTTAATTTCCTATTATTCAATTAGAATCAAGAGAAATTATATACATTCTTTAACTTAGAAAATAACATCAAATATAAAATTGTTATGAAACATATCTACATTTTTCATTTATTTATTATGATTTTTTAACGTCATGCACATGCAATTCCCAACAATGTCCCTGAAAAATGTTTTTGTTGATCTAAATTCTAAATAATTGCTGTTGCTGCTGGTTTTTGTTTTTGTTTTTCCTCATAATAAGTGTACTCTTTAATCCCCATCACCTATTTTACCCATACCCCACCAACCTCACCTCTGGTAACCATCAGTTTGATCCCTAAGTTAAAAGTTTATTTCTTGGTTTGCCTCTCTCTCTCTCTTTCCTTGCTTGTTTTGTTTCTTAAATTCCACATATGAATGACATTATATGGTATTTATCTTTCTATGACTCATTTTACTTAGCATTATACTCTAGATCCATTCATGTTATTGCAAATGTCAAGATTTCATTCCTTTTTAAGGTTGAGTAGTGTTCCATTGTGTGTGTGGGTGTATATATATGTATATGTATACACCCACACACACCACCTCTTCTTTATCCATTCGTTTATCAGTGGACACTTGGGCTCTTTCCATTGTTGGCTATTGTAAATTATGCTGCAGTAAACATAGTGGGTCATGTATCTCTTTGAGTTAGTGTTTTGTGTGTGTGTGTTTTTGTTTTTTGTTTTTTCGGTAATTACCCAGTAGTGTGATTACTGGATAGTAGGGTAGTTCTATTTTTAACTTTCAGAGGAACCTTTGAAGATACTGTTTTCCACAGTGGCTGCACAAGTTTGCCTTCCCACCAACAGTGAGAGATAGCTCTTTTTTCTCCATATCCTCGCCAACCCCTGTTTTTTTGTGTTTTGATTTTAGCCATTTCCACAGGTGGGAGGTGATATCTCATTGTAGTTTTGATTTGTATTTCTCTGATGATGAGTGATGTTGAGCATCTTTCCATGTGGCTGTTGGCCATCTGTATGTCTTCTTTGGAGAAATGTCTTCTGCCCTATTTTTTAATTGGATTGTCTCGTTTTTGGTGTTGAATTGTATAAGTTCTTGATACATTTTGGATACTAACCCTTTATCAGATATGTCATTTGCAAATATCTTCTCCCATTTGTAGGTTGTCTTTTAGTTTTGTTGATTGTTTCCTTTGTTGTACAGGAGTTGGGTTTTGTTTTGTTTTGTTTGTTTTTGTTTTTCGATATAGTCCCAATGATTTACTTTTGTTTTTATCTCCCTTGTCTCGGGAGACATATCTAGAAAGAAGTTGCTATAGCTCATGTCAGAAAATTTACTGCCTGCACTCTCTTCAAGATTTTTATAATTTCAGATCTCATATTTAGGTCTTTAATTCATTTTGAGTATATTTTTGCATATGCTGAAAGAAAGTGATCCAGTTTCATTCTTTTGCATGTAGCTGAACAGTTTTCCCAACACTATATGTTGGAGACTTTTTCCTATTTTATGTTCATTCCTCCTTTATCACAGACTCATTGACCAAATAATTTTTTCTGGGTTTTCTGTTCTATTCCACTGATCTATGTGTCTATTTTTATACCAGTACCATACTGTTTTAATTACTATTGCTTTGTAATAGAACTTGAAATCTGGAATTGCAATACCTCCAGTTTTGTTTTTCTTTTTCAAGATTGCTTTGACTACTCAAGGTCTTTGTGGTTCCATATAAATTTTAGGATTATTCTAGTTCTGTGAAAAATGCTATTGGTATTTCGTTAGGGATTTCATTAAATGTGTAGATTGCCTTGTGTAGTAGAGATATTTTAACAATATTTGTTCTTCCAATTCATAAACATGTAATGTCTTTCCATTTCTTTGCATAGTCTTGAATTTTTTAAATCAGGGTTTTATAATTTTTAAAGTACAAGTCTTCCACCTCTTTGGTTAAGTTTATTCCTAGGAATTTTATTGTTTTTGGTACAATTGTAAATGGGATTGTTTTCTTAATTTCTCTTTCTGCTTCTTCATTATTAGTGTATAGAAATGCAATAGATTTCTGCACATTGATTTTGTATACTGCGACTTTACTGACTTCATTTATCAGTTCTAGTAGTTTTTTGATGGAGTCTTTCGGATTTTCAGTATATAGTATCATGTCATCTGCAAATAATGAGACTTTCACTTCTTTCATACCAATTTGTCTTTTATTTCTTTGTGTTGTCTAATTGCTGTGTCTAGAACTTTCTACTAGTACTATGTTGAATCAAAGTGGTGAGATTGGACATCCTTGTCTTGTTTCTGACCTTAGGGGAAAAGCTCTCAGTTTTTTCCCACTGGGTATGATGTTAGCTGTGGGTTTTTCATTTTAGGGCCTTTATTATTTTGAGGTATGTTCTCTCTAGACCTAGTTTGCAGAGGGTTTTTTATATGAATGTATGTTGTACTTTGTCAAATATTTTTCTCCATCAATTGAAATGATATATAGCTTTTATCCTTTCTCTTATTAATGTGGTGTATCACAATGATGGTTTTGCAGATATTCAACCACCACTGCATCCTGAAAATAAATCCCACTTGATTCTGGTGAATGATTTTTTTTTTTTTTAGTGTATTGTTGGTTTAGGTTCACTAATATTTTGTTGAGGATTTTTGCATCTATGTTTATCAGAGATATTGGCTTGTAGTTCTCTTTTTTGGTGGTGTCTTTATGTAGTTTTGGTATCAGGGTAATACTAGCCTCATAGAATGAATTTGGTGGATTTCCTCCCTCTTCTATTTTTTGTAATAGTTTGAGAAGAATAGGTACTAACTCTTCTTTAAATAAATGTTTGTTAGAATTCACCTATGAAGTTGTCTTTTTCTGGACTTTTGTTTGTTGGCAGTTTTTCGATTACTGATTCAATTTCATTCCCGGTAATTGGTCTGTTCAAATTTTCTTTCTTCCTGCTTTATTTTGGAAGATTGTATGTTTCTAAGAATTCATCTATTTCTTCTGAGTTGTCCAAAAACATATCTACATTTCTGTTTGCATATCAATCTACTATTCTGTGTGGGCTCATTGCATGCTGTTGTGGAAGACATCTACCTAATTTTAGCTGTGGGCTTTACTAGGAGATACTTAAAAAACAAACAAACAAACAAACTCTCATCTTTGTAGTTTTCTCCACTTTTGAGGTATTTATTTTTTAAAATATGACAACAAATCTATTGCCTGCAACATAGTATGTTTAATGTTAAAAAAAAAAACCCTCTGGAAACATATTTACCAAGATATTAATGATTGGTGGAGGAGGGAGATTTAGTCCTCCTTTAAGTAGTTTCCTGTGATTTTTGAGTTTTTAAGAATAACAATATTTTAGGGCAACCTGGGTGGTGCTCAGTCTGGCTTCCAACTCTTGGTTTTGGCACAAGTCCTGATCTTGGGGTTATGAGATTGAGCCCCGGATTGGGCTCCACCCTCAGTGCAGAGTTTGCTTGAAATTCTTTCCCTTCTCTCCCTCTGCCCCTCCCCCTGCTCAGACATTCTATTTCTTTCTAAAATAAATAAATAAATAAATAAATAAATAAAATCTTTAAAAAAAGAGTAACAATATTTTAAAATGTGGAATATACACACATAATTTAAGAAGAATGGAAAATATTTCCCAGAATTGACAACAGATCTATCTACTCCAGACTTAACTTGTCCACTAACTAGCCCAAATGCTGAGTTGGTGCAGAGACTCACCTTAGGCCATCGGCTTAAACATTTTATGATGTTCTAAGAGCCAGCAGCACTAACTTCTCACCATCTTTAGATCTCTTTGATGTGAGACTTAAACCAAGACCAAAGCATGTGTTTTTTTACTCCTTTATGACTTCATTACAGAAGAAATAAAAAGCTCTTGGAATGCACCCTATCCTTTTACTTAAGACATATTTAGGGAGCTGTGATGAATTCTTAGCCAAGTCTGCACTTCAAGTCCTCATTAATTCTGGGGGCTTGCTAGCTCCCCCCCCCCCCTTCAAGAGACTTTGTTCTAAGTTCACCATAGTTAGTCCTGACAAATGGGCAAGTCATGACACTGCAATTCTGGGTAAACTCCAAACCTCTAGAGCTTTATATATTGATAAAGCAAAACCTTTTGGTGTAAAGGATCAAGGAATTATCCTGACATGGTTTAATAGCAAGGCTTTGATAAACAAATTACACATCATATGAGATATTACCAAAAAAATGTAAAGAAGGAAATAATGGTAGCATTGGTATATAGGGGTAACAGAGAAGAAAATTTAGAGGTATTCAAACTGCCAATATTGCTCATGCATTTGAAATAAGAATACAGGGAGCAACAGAGTAACTTCTAAATGTCCTTATCATTATTACCTCAGTGTAAGCTTTTCCTCAGATGTGTGGCTTCTTGAATTACGTTCTTTACTTCCCTAGGAAGAGTAAGGAGGTTGACTACAGTTTGTATGTACTCTGAGAAAAGTGACCCTAAGTCACTGATGACCATGAATTGGGGACATGGGCTGCAGGGAGGAGCAGATGTGTCACCCAGAGCAGAGTGGGGGTGGACTCATGTGCATTATCTATCTAAGCCAGCAGAGTCTTCCTGTCAGCAGAGCACAGGAAAGAGAATGCGAGAAGGGTACTGCCAAGGGTCAGGCAATTGGAAAACCACAGCAATCCTGCTGTAAATATATGGTATTCTGATAAATTGAATATTCCTTCTTCTTCTTCTTCTTCTTCTTCTTCTTCTTCTTCTTCTTCTTCTTCTTCTTCTTCTTCTTCTTCTTCTTCTTCTTCTTCTTAGCCAATCAAAAGGAGAAGGTGGAGTACAAAATCCAAAACTGCATGACTCTGACCACAGACCTGCTCTATGGCCACGGATACAGGCATAGGAATGATGCAAAGGCAATATGAAGAAATAGCAAGGAGGGATGATAGGGGAAGAGCTGGAAATGGACCCTTGCAAGTGTTCTGATTTTCTTGTCTCAGTGAGTGTCAAGAGCAGAGCGGAAAAGGGAGCAAGGTCCAAAGAACAGGGTTATTCCCAGGGAACATTGGGATCTGTAAGGATTACTTCTTACACTGAAATAGCCATTCAGTGACAACCATAAAGAGATAGAACCAGTAGGAAAAGTGTCATTAGACAAAGGAAATGTTCTCCAGCTTATGTAACCGATGGCCTACTGTGCTAATAACATATCACCATGGTGAAGGAAGGTTGTCTCTGGCAAGCCAACATTTAGTTACCTTGGGAAATAGGCCTGAGTTTCCCCAGATTATATGTTGATTAAAAAGAAAATGGAACTCAAACCAAAATCTTCAGCTGAGTAGACGAGTTACCCTCCGGATGAACATTAACAACTTAAGCTCCTGACCCTCTAAGGGATTCCTAATTAAGGAAGGAATTCCCTACCTAGGCAGCCAGCCTCCAAACAGGTTCCAGGCTATTAGCAGTTTAAACTTCTTAAAACTGACTCCTGCCAAAAGTATTCAGGGTTTTCGTAGAAAACAAAGTTGTGGTAAATCATGTCCTCCGTGGTCTATAAATATGCATATCAAAGAACTTAATAAATTAATTTGCTCTGTTCCTTTCACAAATTTCAGTTCAGACATTTGTATTCACACACCAAAATAAGTGTTATCTGTAAAGTACAGGTAGATAAAAGTGTCCTTATGAATTAAATTTTAAATCATGAAACTATAAAGAAAATACTAAATACAAGATACTACTAAAACTCAAAACACATTTTCTTTATTACTATATCACCTTAATGATATCATATTAATATTTCTAAGATGACAATTAAATGTTGGCAAAGTGAAATATTAATCTTTTTTACTTGTTTGGCCAACAAATGGTTCTTTTTTCTTCCACACATTCATATATCTACCAAGTACCTTCTTTTTGAGAGAATTATGTACTTTGCTAGATCCCTGAGATACCAATCGGTCAATCTACTGGGAAACACCCATAAAATTAGTGCTAGACAATGATTACTGACAATTTTTGAGCTCATTTAATCCTCACAAGATCCTTGTCTATGAGGCAGGCGCTGGTATTATCTTCCCCATTTTATAGACGAGAAAACTGAGTCTTAGAGAGGTAAGGTAACTGTCCAAGATGATACAACGTGTAAGTATCAGCCTGGAATTTAAACCCAGACAGGATGGTGCCAGAGTTCTTGTTCTCTACTATGTCTCATATTTTCTCTTTCATTACAATCTTTCTCTTTCATTACATAATACAATGCAATGTGATAAATGCTACCTTGGGGCAAGGTCAGGAGCTGTGGAAGTAAATGGCTGTCCTACTTAATCTAGTGCTTGAGAGATTTCTTAAAAACGGCTTCCTGGTTGAACAACATCAGTGCTTACAAATACAGGGATAAAGTAAATCAGGGTGGTGTGGAAGGGAATGTGGAGAAGTGTGGTGTGACATGCTTGCTAGGATGTAGACACGAATAAGTACTGTAGGTGGCTTTAGCACAAGGTTTGGAGAGTTGTTCAATTTTATGCTAAACAAGACTCCCCTAGCACTTTTTAGAATGATGTGCTCAGTAAGAACACTCGATAGCTGTCTTGAGGCTTGACACTGGTTTACATAAAAGGGCACACTTTTAAGACCTAGGTTTGCCCCCTGTTAACTAGCATTTTAAACATGGGCATATACTAGAGTATTCCTTGCCAGAGTTTTAAATTTCAACAATAATGCAATTCTTTTCACAGATAATTTTAAATTACCATCCTTCCTTATGTGAGTGTAAAATTTAAGATGTTTCTTCTGATCAAATGATTAGAAACAGGAATGTAACTCCATAATGAAAAAGATAAAGATATACAATATCAGCCACGGCAAGAAATATATCAATGAAGTTTAACCCAACGTAGGACTAGAGAAAATAAAATATTCTGAAAATCGAGAGTTAGCTGCAGGAAGTAATGTTAACTCTTTGTTTCAGTGATGTCATGGAAAAGACACTGGCCTCAGAGTAAGAGGCTCAGACATCAGCTGCAGCACATATTGGGTGTGTTGCTGTGGGCCATGCCCACAATCTTCCTGAGATTCAGTCCCTTATCTACTAATAAAGATACTGGCACAGGCTCTATCTTCCTCAAAGCACAAGAGGAGAAGCAAATGAAAACTGTAAAATGGTATATGTATAAATATCACTGTCACCATATACTAAGTGTTATAATTTGTTCAGGTCCCATGGAAAGATAATTTTGCTTTTAAGGAGTAATTAATTAAATCTGATTTTAAAAGACCAGACATAGTCAGATGTGATTTGTATCATAGAATTTCAATTTTCTTAGTGGGTGAGCAGTTCATTCAACCAAGCAGTGGTTTTTCCACATTTCCTCTCTGAATTAGAGGAGGAAGATGACTCACGGTGAGTTTGAAAGATTTTTCACTCAATCTTGTGAACAAAGACACCGTCTCTATTTTTAAAATTCTGACTCCAAAAACCAGACTGATTTATTACTCAGATTGCACTCAGACAAATATGGCAAAAAGCCAAGAAGAAACCACTTTTAGAGTTTCTTCTCCTGAGCTATTTTAAACATATATTCCTATTTGCATTCAAGATATAAATCTCACTCCAGTGCCATGTTAAAGCATGTCTCATTGAATAAAATGCTAACTGATTTAGTGGACTATTTACTAAATGAAGCAATCTCACAATTCTCCTTCACATGAAGTGCATTAAAGCAATAATAACAGATAATATTTATATGTAGGAATGGTAATTATGCACTTTACATATGCTAGTTAACTTAAATTCACAACAGCCATATAAAGGAGAAGGCAATTTCCTTCTCATTTATGAGAGATGTGCATGGATGGATCACAGAAGTTGCCCGAGGTCAGATAGCAGGTAAGAGGTGCTGCTGCACTCAAAGCTGCGCAGTCTGGCTCCACTGCTCCTACCCTCTGTGCTTTTTCTTTACCACGGGCACTGTTGGAGAAAATATTTTTTAAAAATTCTACTGGAGCATGACCTACCTATTGAATATATAAAATTTCATGTACAGAATAATTTTGGGGGAGTTTGGAGAATTAGCAGAAGCTGCTAAACCTAAAGCCTAAATAAACTTTAAAAATATCACATCAAATGGTGTGGCTTTTGCCATTGTCATAGAAAAGCAATTCTTTCCTATGGTTACTTTGAAGATAACAACTTCACTCTCTTAGGGGGCCTATTTGGGGCTTTGTGACAAAACAGGCACCAGGGGAAAAGCTACTAGTGCAGTTAAATTTGGGCCCCAGGCTTCTGACTTGATCTCCTCCTTTGATGCCTTTGTTAGGACTGCCTCCGCTAAAAAGCCACTTCTAAGCATGCTCTGAGCATGCTCTAAGCTTGCCATAAGTATGCCACCACAGACTGTATTTCACATTTCTGGTCCCATTTCTAGATGCTTTGACACTCTGGATAAAAAATGCTGTGTGTCTTGTCCAAGTGATCTTAGATAATGGGACTCAGGTTCAGATGGACATTATGGGTAGCCTTGATACAGCAAAGAAATGGAATAGTACGCAAATATCTTAAAGGTTTAACCCAAAGAGAGAAGCAGTTTGCTATAAAAATCACAAAATCAATCTCTCTCTCTCCCCCTATGTTCCCTTAGCCTGAAAACATCATCACTTCACTTTTATTTTTGTTGCCTCATTTTAAATTGTTTCTTTTTATTTATATTTAATAGAAGTAAAATTAACATATAGTGTTTTATTAGTCTCAGGTGTACACTATAATGATTCAACTCTATACGTTTCTCAAAGCTCATCAAGGTAAGTGTACTGTTAACCCCCTTTCTCTACCTCCCCTCTGGCAAACCACTAGCTTGTTTAAGACTCTGATTTTTGTTTGTCTCTTTTTTTCTTTGTTTGTTCATTTGTTTTGTTTCTTAAGCTGGGCATATGAATGAAAAAAAATAAATTCTCTGTTTCTTTTCACATTTTGAATTCCATTGTCTTTTGGCAGCCTTGATTTCTGGTTCAAAGTCAGACATCTGTGTTAATTTTGGTCCTTTGATGATAATGTGTTTTTTGTTGTTGTTGTTGTTGTTTTTGTTTTTCTTTCCATGCTTAAAGACATATTTTCTGCCTTTGGTCTTTGGCAGTTCAGTGGTTTCCTTTGTATTATACATCCTTTGGAGTTCACAAGTGTTACTGAGTGTGTGAGTGAATGTCTTCATCTATCTGGTAAGTATAAGCCTTTACTTCTTCAGATAGTGCTTTCCAGTTTCTACGGCCTACATTTCTGGGATTCCAACTGCACTGTTTTTAATTTTTTTTTAACCAATTCACTTACATTATAACTTTATCATATCCCACATATTTATTGCACTCTTAACTTTTTAATTATTTATTCCTTTCTATTTTTTCCTTCAGTTATGATATTTTCTATTGATCTGTTTTATAGTTAACTGGTCATATTTGTCCTTTTATCTATTTTTTATCTAATAATTTGTTTAGCTTTTATGTTTGTAATTAAAATCCTTGAATTTAAAAAATCCATTTGAATGTTTTCTATTTTATAAATTCCTGTTCTCTGGTGAAAGTATCAATATTTTCATTCATCATATTTTCTTTTCCTCTGTTCTCTTAACAATATTATTTATTTCCATACCAAAATATTTGCTGGCTAAGTCCAATATCTTAATTACCCTGCGGGTTTGTGTTTATCCTCTCTTATTTTTCCTTTGGGTTTTGTTCATGTGGCAACAGCATACACCTTGTGTAAAATTTGTATGAAACTATTTTTTTTGTTTTGTTTTTGTTTTTGTTTTTTTTAAAGATTTTATTTATTTATTCAACAGAGATAGAGACAGCCAGCGAGAGAGGGAACACAAGCAGGGGGAGTGGGAGAGAAAGAAGCAGGCTCATAGCAGAAGAGCCTGATGTGGGGCTCGATCCCATAACACCGGGATCACGCCCTGAGCCAAAGGCAGACGCTTAACCGCTGTGCCACCCAGGCGCCCCTGTTTTGTTTTTGTTTTTTATCCTCCAAAGACAGTTCATCATTTTCTTTTTTTGGTCAATAAGTTTGGGACTAGTCACTCTAACACAATGAGGGGCTGGGGTAACTCAAGGCTCAGTTAGTTGTAGTAGGATAAGTTTTGTTTTTGTTTTAGTGTGTGTGTTGGTTTTTGTTTGCTTGTTTGTTTTTGTTTTTGTTTTCGTCTCTTTCACAATTCCTCAATGCTATAACCCTTCAGAGATTCTGAGTGTTTGGTGTGTTCACCATTGTCCCTATTCCTAGTGCATCTTCAATGATAATTCTTGTCTTCCCAACACTGATGGTTGTTAGATTATTCTGCTTCTCAGAGACTTTTTGCTTGCTTTAACTTCCTTCTCTTCACAGTATCGGAATTCAGAAAATGTTAGGAGAGTAGAGTTCATTTCCTCTTCATCCTTTCCACCTGGGATTCTGGCCCAAAGAGCCTTTAATTATTAAATCTTGTTGATGCTCTAACGCAAAGAAATAGCTTTTCAGAGCACTCTCTCTCCTGAGTCTTTACCTATATTTTTTTAAAAAAGATTTTATTTATTTATTTGACAGAGATAGAAACAGCCAGCGAGAGAGGGAACACAAGCAGGGGGAGTGGGAGAGGAAGAAGCAGGCTCATAGCGGAAGAGCCTGATCTGGGGCTCGATCCCATAACGCCGGGATCATGCCCTGAGCCGAAGGCAGGCGCTTAACCGCTGTGCCACCCAGGCGCCCCTTTTACCTATATTTTAAAATTCATTTTCTATTCCAGATGCACAGCAAATGTCCACAAAGATAAAGCCACAAAAGAATGTGGGTTACCTTTCTATATGGTGTCCACTTTTCCAGGATTTTGTACCCTCAAGTCATGGTTCAGCACCTACCTGATGTGTTTAAAGATATTATAATGTTATCCTATCAATTTATTTTTTAGTTTATCTCAGCTAAAGAGTTGGTGTACTGCAAGCCACTCAAAATAATTGGAAGCAGAACTTCATCATTATGATTCAGTTTCTTTTCGTTTCATTTCTAACAGTTTTAGATTTACAGAAAAATTGTGAAGATAATGGGTCCCCATGGTCCCTACACACAGTTTCCCCTATTATTAACAATTGCATTGGTATAGCCCATTTGTTACAGTTAGTGAGCCAATATTAATGCCTTATTAGTAACTAAAGCCCATACTTCATTCAGATTTTTGAAGTTTTTTCCTAATGTTTTTTTTTTTTTTTTTCTGTTCCAGAATCTTAATCTGGATTGACTTTAAGTGATTGTGACAGTTTTTTAGGCTTCCCTTGTCTGTAACTTTCTTGACAGTTTTGAGAAGTACTGGTAAAGTGTTTTGTAGGATATCCCTTGACTGTAATTTGCTGATGTTTTCCTCATTATTAGAGTGGGCTTCTATGATTTGGGGAGGAAATGACCAGAGGTAAAATACCATTTTCATCACATTAAGGGTACATGCCACAAACATTATATGACTGTTGATGCTGACCTTGATCCCCTGGCTGAGCTGGTGTTTGTCAGATCTGCTCTGTAAGATTATTTTTCCATATTGTACTCCTCTCCATACTGCACTCTTTAGAAGGAAGTCACTATGTGTAGTTCACACATGAGGAGTGGGAGTTAGTCTACATTTCCTTGAGGGCATAACATCTACATAAATTACTTGGAATTTTTATGCATGGGGTATTTGTCAAATTTCTCCTATTTATCTAATCATTTACTTACATCAGTAAGGACTCCAGATCATTGTCATGTATACTTATTTTACACTTGGTTATAGTTTAACACCATTTTATTTATTTTATTGCTCAAATTTTTCAGCTTCAACAATTGTGACAAATTTTAGTTGGTTCTTGTTTCCCTTTGACATACCTTGGCATTGTTTGTGTGTTTTCTTTCTTCCTGGCACTACAAGATATTCTAATCTTATATATTTCCTGCCCCAGCCCTACAATCAATCATTCCTCCAAGGAGTCCTGTTTCCTTTTACTGGAGAACGGCATTAGAAACCAAGATTTGGGCTCACTGATACTAGGGTGTCATTGCTTATACAACCTCTCAGATGACAGAGGAAGAAAATGTATGTTTATATACTAACCTGTGCATATACACATATCTATAGTTAGTTTACTTCTTTTAAATTAATACAACTTTTTTGAAAACTCACACCAAATATCTTGCCACTGACTTATTTCAAATAATTCATATATATATATATATATATATATATATATATATGTGTGTGTGTGTGTGTGTGTGTGTGTATCCTTAAATTCCCTGCATGTTTTTTCAGTGAATATATTGATATTCATATTTTAAGTTAGAATAAATTGTTAGAATAACAACCTAGTGGAGGCATACCTTATGTTACTAGTCTTTGCTTTATTGCACTTCACAGATATTGGATTTTTTATAAATTGAAGGTCTGTGGCAATCCTGCATCCAGCAAGTGTACTGGCACCATTTTTCCAAAAGTATGTGCTCACTTTGTGCCTCTGTGTCACATTTTGCTAATTCTCCATTATTTCAAACTCTTTCATTGTTACTTTTATTATGGTGATCTGTGATCAAGTGATCTTTGATGTGACTGTTCTAATTGTTTTGAGGTGCCTTGAAAGGTGTCCTTATAAGACTACAAATTTAATTGAAAAATATCACGTGTGTTCTGACTGCTTCACCAACTGTTTCCCTATCTCTCTCTCTCTCTCCTCAAGCCTCCCTATTCCCTGAGACACACAATATTGAAATTAGGCCAATTAATAACCCTACAGTGGCTTCTAACAGTTAAGGTGAAAAGAAGAGTCATACATCTCTCACTTGAAATCAAAAGCTAGAAATGATTAAGCTTAACAAGGAAGGCATGTCGAAAGCTGAGATAGGCCAAAAACTAGGCCTCTCGTGCCAGTTATCCAAATTGTGAATACAAAGGAAAAGTTTTTAAGGAAATTAAAAGTGCTGCTCCAGTGAACAGAGAAATGATAAGAAAGTGAAACAGCCTTATTGCTGATATGAAGAAAGTTTTAGTGGTCTGCATGGAAGATCAAAAGAGCTACAACATTCCCTTAAGCCAATACTTGTTGCAGAACAAAACTCGTTTTTTCAACGGTATGAGGGCTGAGAGAGATGAGAAAGCTGCAGAAGAAAAGCCTGAAGCTATCAGCAGTTGGTTCATGAGGTTTAAGAAAAAGAAGCCATCTCCATAATGTAAAAGTGCAAGGTGAAGCAGCAAGTGCTGATGTGGAAGTTGCAGCAAGTTATCCAGAAGATCTAGCTAAGATAATTAATGAAGGTGGCTACACTAAGCAATAGATTTTCAATGTAGATGGAAAAGCCTTATAGTGGATTGTGATACTGTCTAGGACTTTCACAACTAGAGAGGAGAAGTCAATGCATGGCTTCAATGCTTCAAAGGACAGGCTGACTCTCTTGCTAAGGGCTTATGCAGCTGGTGACTTTAAGTTGAAGCCAATGTTCATTTACTATTCTAAAAATCCTAGGGCCCCTAAGAATTATGCTAAATCTGGGTACCTGGGTGGCTCAGTTGATTAAGCATCTGACTCTTGATTTTGGTTCAGGTCATGATCTTGGGGTCATGAGCTTGAGCCCCACATTGAGCTTTACACTCATCAGGGAGTCTGCTTGTGATTCTCCCTCTCCCTCTGCCCCTTGTCCTCCTGCTCTCTCAATCTCAAATAAATAAATAAATAAATAATAAATAAATAACTTTAAAGATAAAGAATTCTGCTAAATTTATTCTGCCTGTGCTCTATAAATGGAATAGCAAAGTCTGGTTGACAGCACATCTGTTTACAACATGGTTAATTAATATTTTAAGCCAACTGTTGAGATCTGCTTAGAAAGGATTTGTTTTCCAAAATAATGCTGCTCATTGACAATGCACCTGGTCACCCAAGAGCTCTGATAGAGATGTATGAAATTAATATTGTTTTCATGCCTACTAATGTAACATCCATTATGCAGCCCAAGACTCAAGGAATCATTTCAATTCTCAAATATTATTATTTAAGAAATAAATTTCTAAGGCTATAGCTACCATAGATAATGATTCCTCTAATGGTTCTGGGCAAAGTTAATTAAAAACATTCTGGAAAGGATTCACCATTCTGATGCCATTAAGAACATTAGTGATTCATAGGAAGAGGTCAAAATATCAACATGAACAGGAGTTTGGAAGAAGTTGATTCCAACCCTCCTGGATGACTTTGAGAGGTTCAAGACTTCAGTGGAGGAAGTGACTGCAGATGTAGTGGAAATGGCAAGAGAACTAGAATTAGAAGTGGAGCCTGAAGATGTGACTGAATTGCTACAATCTTAGGATAAAACCTTAATGGATGAGGAGTTGTTTCTTATGGACAAGCAAAGGAAAAGTGGTTTTCTTGAGATGGAATCCACTCCTATAAGATGCTGTGAAGATTGTTGAAATGACAACAAAAGATTTAGGATGTTACATACACTTAGTTGATAAAATACTGGCAGGGTTTTTAGAGGATTGACTTCAATTTTCAAAGAAGTTCTATTGTGAATAAAATGATATCGAATAACATTGGATGCTGCAGAGAAATTACTTGTGAAAGGAAGAGTCAATTGATGTGGCAAACCTCACTGTTTTCTTGTTTTAAGAAATTGCCACAGCCGCCCCAACTTCAGCAACTACCACCCTGATTGACTGATCAGTCATCAACATCAAGATATGACTGTCTACCAGCAAAAAGATTATGACTTGTTGAAAGCTCAGATGACAGCATTTTTTGGCAATAACATTTTTAAAATTAAGATTCGTACATTATTTTCTTAAACATACTGCTATTGCACACTTAATAGCATAAACATAACTTTTATATGCACGGAGAAATTTAAAAAATATGATATTTATTTTATTGCGGTGGTCTGGTACCAAACCAGCAATATCTATGAGTTATGTCTGTAGATGTATTTCCTATTATAATCGGTGGACTTTATACATTTAGATATAAAGTTTCTGATTTCAATTTTGCAAGGTGGCATTTGGCTAATACAAAGGAAAAGATTTTCTGCAACCATCCTTGGAGGAATAGTTGAGGAAGGCACAAAGACTATATAAAGAATGTTAAAAAAAAATCAGTAACATAAGAAATACAGCAAACTGTCAAGTCAGTCAGAAATCATAGTACGAGATTATTCTTCACTGGCTTTGATGTCACAGTAATGCAATTGTTATCCACCAGCTATGATCTAGTCTGGTCCACCCAGTGCATGCCAACTTTCAGTATCATCAGAATCACAGGAAGAGTATGAAATGCAGAGTCTTGAGATCCTCCCCAAAAGATTCTGATCTAAAAGGTTTGGGATAGGGGCGCCTGGGTGGCACAGCGGTTAAGCGTCTGCCTTCGGCTCAGGGCGTGATCCTGGCGTTATGGGATCGAGCCCCACATCAGGCTCCTCTGCTATAAGCCTGCTTCTTCCTCTCCCACTCCCCCTGCTTGTGTTCCCTCTCTCGCTGGCTGTCTCTATCTCTGTCGAATAAATAAATAAAATCTTTAAAAAATAAAAAAATAAAAAAAATAAAAGGTTTGGGATGAGGCCCAGGAATCTCAATTTCTTACCACCTACTAGGTGATGCAAAGGCTGCCCATTAGCAAGTCACATACATGCTAGTAGCGCTGGCATGGCCTGTTTTCTTCACAGTCAATGCGAACAGTCCACTTGGGAGGGGACACTGATCCTTAAGGGAATCCAAGTATAAACAATGTGTTCAGGACAAAGAGAAAGTCTCATTTCCAAATGCATTCAAAACACTAATTCTCATAGTATACGATACTTCTTAGGTTACTGTTATGGGTTGAATTGTGTTCCCCAAAAGGTACTGTAGTCCTAACACACAGTACCTCAGAATGTACATTATTTGGAAATATAGTCATTGCAGATGAAATTAGTTAAGATGAGGTCAGACTGGAGTAGGGTGGACTCCGAATCCAATATGACTGGCATTCTTATACAAAAGGGTATTTTCAAACACAGAGACAGACATGCACAGAGGGAAGATGACATGAAGACACAGAGACAATGTCATCTATAAGCCAAGGTGGGGGGACCTAGGACAGATCCTTCTGTACAGTCCTCAGAAGGAACCAACCCTAGTGACACCTTGAATTTGGACTTATCACCTCCAGAACAGTGAAACAACCATTCCATGCTACTGTTACAACAGCCCCAGGAAACAAATACAGTCACTCATGCTCTTAAATGGTGTTTGCAAAATTTAGATAAGCATATTTATTATTTTATATCAAAGTCTCAGAATAATATAAATAGCATTTTTAATATTCTTATTAACAGAGAAAAGTAGGACCAGTCAGATAAAACTGACTCTCCAGTCACACAAGGATGTTGAAGATTGTGAAGGATGTGAAGATTGTGCTTACATGTGTTCTGGGATGATGTGAGGCAATAATGAAGACAGTCCACTTCAAAGTACTTAGTGTTGGCAATGCACCTAGAGACTAGACACCTGGCCTTATGATTAAGAGTTTTTGCAGTGTTTTTCCATTTCACAGATAAGTTCCACAGAATTATTTATACGTATTGAAAAACATGGAATAATAGTATCTATCCTCTTCAAACTTCACAGTGATTCTGGGAACCGGTTAGATAGATAATGCTCCTAATGCCTTAATCTTGGAAAAAAGAGATGTGTAATTCTATATTTTTGTTATAATCATTTTGAGTTAGGAGACTGAAAACAAGAAATGACATTTCTATAAAAAGACATTTATCTAACAAGGATCCTCTAAAATGCCATCAGAGCACTGTGGGTGATCCTCCATGTTGCAAAATGCCAGACACACTTCACCACACAACTGTGCTTCATGAATATTCATTAAATTGTCTTAATTGTTGACACTTAAATTCATGCTAGATATGGCCAGAAAAACACATACAGAACAGCACGCTGTTGTGTGCAGGTACAACATGTTTTCTCATCCTTGGGGGCTCCAGCTACCATGCTCCCATCTCACATTATCTTGAGTACACAGAGATTCCGCACAGTTTCTATGAGAAATGATCCTTCCCGTTTATCCCTGCTGCACTTTCTTGCAAACCTCAATTGTAACCAGAGGTGTAAATTTCTCTCTGCAAATTGGGCATTAGATAAATGAATAAATGAGTGCTGGTTTCTTACATATATAATCAACATTTTATATATATTTGCAAAAATGATTATGAAGAAGCTGATCAACACAGCAAAGCTGAACATTTGTCATGATGCTGCTTTAGGACTTTAAGGGGTTCATAGTACCTGTTTTTCATATCCATTAGGTTGGATATGAATTCTATTAACCTTGAGTTTTCTACACAAAGAGGAACATGCTACCTGGGAATTCCCTCAATAGGAAGTAGGGTATCAGGTCAGATCTCCTCAAAATGTGGTGATCCCCATTCTGGGGATCCTAGAAAGATGATATGAGGTTAAGAATAGTGTGAGGAGACACTGCATAACATGAAACCCACCTCAATCATCAATATACCTTTAAGAGTATGAAAACCTAATATTTTTGATCAGTAGATAAACTTCTACAGGAGCAGACTTTTTTGTTTGTGTTTGCTTTTGTTTTCATACTTGGAGACATTACAACACATGAATGTGATTGCCAAATAAAGAAATATCTAAAATAACTATTTGTATTTTTTTACTTTATTTTGTAAACACTCATTCTACTAATGAATTGATTTCCTGGTTCCCATAACCTGGATTCTGCCAATAATCAACAACAATCTGTGAGAATTGTATTGATGCTGTGATTAATGCCTATCAATGGCTAATGGTGCAAGTAAAGATTATCAGTTAGTAAACATATGAATTGAAATATTTTTTATATGTAAAGAATGTTCTTGTTATGCGTGTAATTATAGAAAGGATTGACTATGGTTATAAAACTTTTAAAAAGTATGAACTCAGATTTATTCTAATTTTCTTATGGACAATAGAGTTGGTAAAAATAAAAAAATCTCCCTGTAAGGAAATTAGTATTCTCCATGATAAAAATTTAAATGATACATAAATCTACAAGCTTCTCCGTGGCAGAATGCATTTCTTCTTTTCCTGTCTCAGAATACATGCAAGCATCACATGTAAATATTCCGTATTTGTCCAAGGAAAAGGCTCAGTTATTGACTAGTATGTCGATTTTGTGGGGCTATCTTTTTTTTCGCATTTTTCCCTCCATGATGACATTTAGTACTCAGTATGTCTTCTAAATCCCAAAAAACAATATTATTATACACAAATAGAATGCCCAAAGTGATGTTTTGCAGACTAATAATGCTACTCAGAAAGTTGTTGGATATTCCATGAAAAAAGTATTTTCTGGTATAATGTATCTGAGAAGTGCAGGATTAAACATCGACTGATTTATTTAACACAATTCTTCTTTATGTTTAGACATATTGGACCTCTTCAGGGAGAGAATGCAGCATGCAGTGTTTCCTAATTTATTGCCGTGGTTAGGAAACACTTCTGCTAACATTGATGTTGGTATCTTGTAGTCTGGTGACCCACAGAAAATGGTGGGGAGCTGCTGAGACACCTGGCTGCATGTGAAGTGCCAGCAATAAGCTCTCCTTTTACCTTTGTGCTCCTGCAGCAGTTAGTGGAACACATTTATATTGACACATCTCTCACTAAATTCTAAATCCCTATGGTCATTGCTAGCCTGAAGACTCCTTAAGATCAAGAAGTGTCCATCACATTTTAGCTTTACAGGGAACCCTTTTGCAACTAAAAGAGTTAATATATGATTGAATCTGAGAATAGTAGTGGAAGATACTTTTAAGGACATAGCAAAGTTTGTATAAAAATAAAGAAGAAATCAGCTCATTATGAACATTTCCACCACTTCCTAAATGTTTTAGAGTTTTCTGTCATGATATTTTAACAGAAAAATCCCTTTGCTTATATTTAACACCTCTTAGCAACACAATCATCCCATACCCAGAAGGCTTGTCTAGGGTTCTATGGCAAGAGTAGTTCGTATGGGCTTTGAAGCCCTCCAGTTCCACCAATAACTTGCTGTGGGCACATTACTTCACTGATGAGTGTTGGGTTCCCTAACAGTAATAATATGTGGGCATTGTGAAGTCTAAATGATTTAGTTCATGTAAAACATTTAAAATAATAACAGCCATATTATACATTAGCTGGCATTATTATAGTCAACGTCATCCAGCCCAATTACCAAACTGCTTTACAGATCTTTGGGGAAAATGTTTTACTCACAGCCATACATCCAGATGCCAGAATTCATATTGTACAAGGTAAGACCTTGGGAATCTCCCTGAAAGTGCAGGTGAAATCCAACAGCTGTATTCCCTTCAGGCAAAGAACTTCACAGGCTGGGACAATCAGGGAGGGATACAATCTCAGGAAGGCATTATTCCAAAAGCTACTTGATCTAGATCTGTTCTTATGGGTATCACCCTCTGGTTGTGACTAGTTATAGACAGCTTCCAGCATGAGTCTTCTGCAGAAACATGGGCATCAACTTGTTCAACCCCCATATCACAGATAATAGATGAGCCTACTAGATTACGAGTCCTATCCACCATTGAGAAAACTTAATGAGAATTTTCCTCCAGAATATCTGAATCAGTCTCATAATTCCCTCCTACACATGTCCAATCTTGTTTGATCGACATGATCACATACTGTTCTAATGTGCCTTATTTCATTCCCCTTTGTTTTTAATTTATTTGTTTTATTTCATATATACATCATTTACTAGAGTTGTTCATTTGACTGACAGAAAGTCTTTTAAATATAATACTTACTTTTCCTTCTTATTGCCTCTTTCTGAGTCAACACTCATGATTTCTTGTTGAGACTCACACATTCCTCCTAACTGATCTCCTTGACTCAAATATTTCCCTTTATAATTTGTTTAGGAGAACATTACTAGGAGCCAAGCACAGTCTACATGTTTCATATAATTAGTTGACAACATAGACAATAACCCCTTCATGTAACAAAACAAAAAAAGATAGACATAATAAATACATAAATTATATGATAGATTTTATCAACTAGTGAAGGCAGAGGTTCCTCATAGGGTAGGATTCAATGAGAAGATGATTGAGCACAGACCTACAGAACATAGGGAGTTAGTCATGCAGAAACCTTAATGAAAGGCATCTAGGCATAGAACATCAGTCAAAAATCAAATGGTAAGAACATGCTTGATACGGCAGAAGCAGCTGGAGAGAGTGCTTGGGTGAGATGTGGGGGACAGGCCATCAGGAGGTAAATCATGTAGGGCTTGGTAAGCCATCATAAAGACTGGCATTTGCTCTAAGCAAGAAGTGGTGTCATGAAACAGTTGTGAACAGAGAAATGTTGACCTGAGTAATGAAGTATCACTTTGTGGTGGACCATAAGTAGGCAAGTCTAGAATCAAAGGGGTAAATTGGGGGCTAATGCTATAACTGAGGAAAGGGATGATGATGACTCAAATCAGGATAGGAGCAATGGCATTGGTGGAAGCCATTACATTTAGAATGTTTTGAAGATATAGTCAAAAGCATTTGCTGATATTTTGGATTTGATGTATAAAAGAGGGAAGAGTTGATAATCCTGAAGTTTGGGCCTGAGAAAATGAAAGGATGGAGGGGTCACTATCTGGATTGCCTATAAGCATGAATTTGGGACATGCCAAATGGGACTGGTCTCCAAGACATCCTAGAGGAGATCTTAAACTAGCGTTTGGGTCCACGATGCTGGAATTTACGAGATGTTTGATCTAGGAGCTGGAGATGTAAATTTTGGAGTTAACACCACAGAAGTCTTGATGAGACTCACAGAGGAGTGAGTATAGATAGAAAACAGAGTCCTGGGGCACTGCCAGATGAATAGAAGGTGGAGAAGATGGAGGTTCAACACGAAAACACAAACGAGACATCAGGAGGAAGAGAACAAAGAGAGGAGCGTCCTGGGAGCCAAGGGAAGAGGAGTCATGGTGAGAGAAGGTTTAGCATTGTAGAGGTCCCTGGTGACCCTTCTGAGAACAGTGCTGGTGGAGAAGTGAAAGCCTGGCTGGGGTGGGCTCAAGAGAATGGCATGAAGGTACTGGGTAAGTGAGACCAGACGACTCTTTAGAAGAGTTTGCTGCAAAGAGCATGAATAGGGCAGTAGCTTGTGGAGGAAGGAGGATTGCAATAACATTGTGTTGGACACCTTCTGTTGTTCCTCCATACCTACTTTCTACTCTCTTCTACCTGCTTTATGCCCAGGAAGCTTCTGCCTGTGGCACACTATATAAGTTCCCTGAGCCTCAGCTTCTGGACACTGGGGAGAAGGAACAGATAATGTGAGGTAAAGGAGGTTAAACCATGTATCCTTAGGCTTCTTTCCTGCCTCTGCGCTATAGGCTGGCTGGATTCTCTGCTGAAAGTGACATCAGCTGTCATGCAGCCCTCTCACTTCTACTATTTCTCCAGATTCCAGTAACCACTCCCACTTCTTGCCTCTTCAGCTAAGTGGTAAACCTTCCCAATACCACTAGTTTGAGATTACTGCAATATGTCTATATTAGTTTCATATTTCTGTTGTAATAAATGATCACAAAATTAGTGGCCTGGAACAATAAAAATTCGTTATGTTATGGTTCTTCAGTTTAGAAGTCTAACACATATCTTGCTTGGCTAAAATTAAGATATCAGTAGGGCCATATTCTCTTCTAGAGGTTCTAGAATTAATTTCCTTGCTCTTTCCAGCTTCTACAACTAACCACTTGCCTTGGCTGGTTGGCCCTTCCTCCATCTTCAAATCCAGCAAAGTTACACCTCTCTGTGAGTTTCTTCCACAGTCACATTTCCTTTTGACTCTCTTCTTCTGCCTCCCTCCTCCACATTGAACCCATCTAGATAATCCAGGATAACCTCTCCATCTGAAAGTCAGCTGACTATCAGCCTTAATTCCATTTGCTACCTTAATTCTCCTTTTCATGTAACATGATGTACTCAGGTTCTGCGGATTAGAAAATGGACATCTTTGGAAGCCATTATTCTGTCTACCACAATGCCTTATTGCAATATGTCATAAGCCCTGCCAGCAAGATTGTAAATAGTTTTTTTCCCTTCATTAACTTCTTCTAATTACCCAGTTTGTGTGTGTCACTTGTTGCATGCTGGAAACCTAACTGAAACATTTTTTTTAAATGTTAGTGAAATAAAAGCTTGTTTTTAAGTAGATAGTAACAATCAAGTAGAGAGTTAAAAAAATGGTGTGAGTGAGAGGGAGATGTGCTGGAGCAATGTCTTGTGTAGGGGAAAGAACAGGATCTGGTGTACCTGTAGACAAGCAATGGGAGCTCATCTACAACACTGTGAGGGAGTAGTTGCAATAAGTGGGCAAAGATGTTGGACATTCTCTGATTTCCTCAAGATTCTAGGAATAGTGAGGAGCAAGATCACTAGTGGAAAGTAAAGAAGGTGTTGCTGTCAGAGGTTAGGACCAAGAACAAAATAGGAACCCCATCTAGGAAAGTGAAAAAATAAACAGACTAGAGTTTGCATTTTAATGGAGGTGCTATTTATTCCTAAGGGACTAAAAATTCTTTTTTGAGGGGAGAGGTGACAAATCTTTGATATTGCTATGTGTAGCCCTCCAAAAGGCCATGATATATAAAAAGATATACAAGCATATCTGTAGTATCAATATTTATAAGGGAGGCAATTAAAAATACCTAAAAAGCCTCCTTAGGAAAGGTGATAATGAATAAAAGATTGAGAAACACTGGACTAGCACATACTATGATACAATAACCTTAAAACTCTCCTGAAATTCATGGCCAACAACTTCAAAAGACAGCAGTGATGGAAACAGTGTGCTTTATTTATTATTATTTTTTCCCCATAATGCTGCCTGGTTGTGGTGTGCAGTGGGTAGAGGACTAGATTTCACTATGGTTGGTGTGTGCAAGAAAAGGGGGAAAGGGGACTGAAGGAGTAAAAGAGTGATTGTAATGATTTCTCTAGGATTTTCCACCAAGGAAATAAGATACAGAGCAATCTGGGCTGCTAACGATAGACATGAGAGGGTGGTGAACACCTTGGGCCCATGAGAAGTTTAGAAACGAAGAGTGAAAATCCATCATTTACATCTCACTCCCATCTTCAAACAGCATCTGATTTATTAGAGACAAGTGAGTTTAATTTTTTAATATAAATTAATTTCTTTAGAATGTATTTTTTGCTCATTTTCTAAAGGAGAGGGAGTGATTTATAAGATTCCATATAATGTGAAGTTTCATATAAAAACAGGAGAAACCAGAGAAGAAGAGCAGATGGAGAACATCCATGTATCAATGCCAATACATTGACTTCATGGAAAAAAGAATGATCAAAAAAAAGAAAGAAAAGAAAAAAAGGAAAAGAAAAAAAAATCCTGGGAAACAGGCATTTCTTATTCATAAGGGACTGTCCTAAGCATTGCTTTCATCTTACATACAATTTAGCTTAATATAACATCTATTTGTTACGCTGGTGTATAAATTCCTAGTTTGTTCATAAGTCTGTCATATCTACCATGTTTTTCTGGTGAAACTGAAGGATCCTTGCTGCCAGTGAATGTTTTCCATATATATATTTTTTAATCCACAGTAATGTAATAGCACTCCAACCCATCTGAAGGGTAAATTTGCTTCAAATTTATGCACTCCTTGTTTGTGGAACCAAGTCCCTTAATCTCTAGCAGAACTAACTTACTTTCCTTGAGATTTGTGGACCATTGGCCTCAAGGAGTGAAGGACCAAACTTTCCCAGAAGATAAGGCCTGACTACATTTGAAAACAGCTGCCACTGATGCCAGCAAGTCTATTCAGGATCATATCCACTGGACTATGGACTAGAGGACTAGCCCCTGGGTACCTGCTTCTCCTGCATGTAGTCCCGCTCCCTTTTCCTATGCCTTTCCCTTTAAAACCTTCCAGCTTCAGCTGGACAGGGAAGATGGTCTTTGAGATGTTAGCCCACCATCTTCTCAGGTTGCTGGCTTCCTAAATAAAGCAACCTTTCCTCTCCTACCATCACATGTCTCTTAAGTATCGATTTTTGAGCAGTGGGTAGTTGAACCTGAGTTTGGAATGGGTTCTCTGTCTGGTAAAAGTATCGCCTAGCACATAATCACTCTGACTATTTCCTTGACTCCACAGCCCCCTCTATTTGCTGCTTCCCTGTGCTGGTATTCTCTTACAGTAATTTCAAACCCCTGTGGCAGCTGTGTTTTACATGCCTTTGCATTTTCTATCCTCTAAATCATCTTTCAGAGAACACCAAGAAAGGAAAAACAGAATTGACATTTGGCATTTAAATGTTGGAAGAATCCCCTCATTTAGTTACCCTCCTTTGGGCTACCTTAAACCCAAAGGTCCGCTAGTGCATTTCTTATCTTTCAGGAGCAGAATTACATTCTTAATGTAGGTGACTCATAATTGGGGAAAAGTCTCTCCAAAACACTTCCCTTCTTGCTGCCTCCGCAGATTATTTAAATAAATTATGATCTTCTATTCTTTTAACCTTATCATTGTTTAATATTTAAACACAGATGGCATTTCTCACCTTTACTACCATGACACCTATAGGGAAGTTTTGCTTTTCTCTGTTAATCAGATAGCTTTCAGATTTTTCTTAATGTGTAAATGTTCTATATTTTACAACTCTATCAAGAATTCAGACTATCCTTTAAAGATATTTACCACTGATTATCAAAGTTTACATCTTAATCTTAATTTTCAGTGAAACAAATTACGGACTTTTAAGAGCTAATAAACTATTCATATTAACAATAAGATCAGTAGAAGAGTTGGATCTAACCTCATCTGCAAACCCACACCCTGGCAAAATAAAATCAGTTGCAAAATAGTGGGTTATAGGAATAAATAAATACTCAAAAACAAACAAAAAACCCATGAAACAAAGCAAAAAAAAACAAAACAAAAAAACCCTACAAACAAAACCCCTAAAACATTCAAATATGCTAACAGATGAAACATCTCTTTTTATCTAGTTACATACTTTATACCATGCATATAATGATCACTTAATAAAATCAAGTTGGTGGATAGTTATTGTGTTCGATATGTTGGAAAAGAAATATAAAGCTCAAAATAAAATTTAGGGTAAAGGAAAGAAAGAGATAGAAATGAAAACTTGAAGGACATTTCACAGCAGCTTCTTTTATGTATAGATTCTCAATAATATTTTGTTCTTATTATGTATGTGGAAAGTTGTAGAACTCTCATCATTAGTAAAATCAGTTTATATAAATATAGTCAATAGTGGGAATCCTAGTTAAGTTTATAGACATGATGAGAGCACAAGTCTTGATTAAAAAATATAAGACAATTCTTAGGATCCTTTTTCCATCCCAATAAACATTAAAAAAATATTTTCACTCTTGAATCAGTTGTTTTGTCTCAAATATCACCGAGGTATATGATTACCCTAATATAATTAGTTAAAATATACACATGATGGAATTCTACATTAAAGGCGTGATTATGCCTCAGGCATCGGGGGGAAAATGTCAGATTTTTTTTTTTTATGATTCCTTAAAATAATTCTTACCTGCAGATGTTGTTACGATTTCTGTTGTGTTTCTGAGGCCCATAAAGTCAAACTGATAAAGCCTCCAGGATTTCTGATCAGCTGCCTCAACTGAATTTTTTCTCCATCTGTAAATCATTTCTTCTTTGGGGTAGCCATCTGAAAATACAGAATAAATATTAACACTTGAAGACATAGGTTTATAAAATATAAAAGTCAAAATTATAATTCTGATTATTTAACAGAAGTTGAAATTTTAGGCCATATTTGTTTTCAAAAATTTCCTCAAAGATACTAAAACTCAAAAATTAATCGGTAAAGGCCACTCAACCCAGAGAGTTCCTGCTGCAGATCTTTATCCTGCTGTAAGATGTTCCCAGCCACAAGCCAGGTCATCATTTGTGTGGACACGACATGTAAGGGGGCTACTGTCTATTTCTTTGACCTTAGAGAGCCACTTTTAGTCACCATAGGCTGTGGTCCATTTTAAAGTGTGGAGATGATGGTCAGAGTGTTACTAGTTTCCAGACTCTGAGATCTAACTACCTAGCCTACACTCATAACACCTTCACCTTTCCCCAGAACTCAGCCCATTCGAATCTCAGGAAAGACAGATTTAATAAGGCAATCACTCCAGGATTCCAGTGGTCAACTGACTCTCAGTCCTGTTCTGACATCAGTCTCCAGTTCTTTTTTTTTTTTTTTAAAGATTTTATTTATTTATTTGACAGAGATAGAGACAGCCAGCGAGAAAGGGAACACAAGCAGGGGGAGTGGGAGAGGAAGAAGCAGGCTCATAGCGGAGGAGCCTGATGTGGGGCTCGATCCCAGAACGCCGGGATCACGCCCTGAGCCAAAGGCAGACAGTTAATCGCTGTGCCACCCAGGCGCCCCTCAGTCTCCAGTTCTGATCAGTGAACTTTGACCTTTTTTAGAAACCAATGCTTATCTTACTCATTCATTACTCCAGGAAGCAAGATGCTGTTGTGTTTCTGCTGCCTTAAGCCTAGTGTGGCAACCTGCCCAGAGCCGGGTGTCATTGACAGGAGCTATTACTAGGGCCCCTTGGTCTCCCTGACCCAATTCAGAGATTGTCCCAGTGACTGCTTCTCAACTCCTGGATCTCCATTTTTGAATAGCGCTTGGGCAGCACTTGTTTTCCCCATGCTCAATGGCAAGGTCTTCTCCCTGGGGCATGCCTCACCTAAGAGCAGGCCTAAATCCCATGTTGTTACTCAACACATGATAGCATTGGTATTATTAGCCGTTCGCTGATTCATATAGACATGGATGGCATGACTGCAGTAGGAGGAAATATATGCACTACCATCCTGAATATGAAAAGCACCATACTGGTATACATATACTTACACAAACATATTAATAAAGTGGTTGGAGATTTCTAATTAGGCAATGCAAAGATCAGTTTGCAAAACTCTTAAAGATAATATGCCTTCCTGGTATTTTCCCTTTCTTCCCATCAGTGCTAGCTTGGCTCCCTCATTCAAAGACTAAAATAAAACACAGGTATGCCCCCTGCTTTCTGATTGTGTATTGTTCTGTGAAATTATTGTCACCATTGCTGGGTTACTTGCTCTCTTTTAACTTGACAGTGTTGATATCAAGGCACTGAGACTCAGCCCCAGACATTTCTATGAAGTAACCAGACATTTTACTTGGTCATAAACCACTGTCCTTCTTGCTTTATCTTCCTATTAGACTACCATAATCAGAAAAGTTACTTGATGCTATAATTCTTTCTTTTTAATTTGTTTTATTAAGCAGCTTTATTGAGGTGCAATTCACATACATAAAACATGCACAGTTCAGTGGTTTTTAATGTATTTTCAGAGTGGTGCAACTATTATCACAATGTAATTTTAGAATATTTTCATCACCCCAAAATGAAAACCCAGATACACTAGCAGTCACTCCCCATTCCCCTTCCTTGCACACAAGGCACACATCACCTGTCTCATCCAGTTCTTGGCATCCACTAATATATTTTCTGTCTATAAATTTGTCTATTCTGGACATTTCATGTAAATGGAATCACACAACATGTTATCATTTGAACTGCCGTCCCTCACTTAGTGTAATGTGTTCAAGGTTCACTCATATTGGAGCCCCTGTCAGTATTTCATCTTTATTTATTACCTAATAATATCCCACTACATGAATATACCACATTTTGCTTATCCATTTGTTAGTTGATAGGCAGTTTATTTGAGACCACTTCTATGTTTCTATGAATAGTGCTGTTATAAATGCTGCGTTTTCCTTTTTAAACAAACAAGGACTTCATGTATCTTTATGATGAGAGGTAGTTTTGCAACTTGGAGCAAGGCCCCCCCCCCCCCCGAATTAGGCTATTACCTTCCCACAGAAACTAGGAGATTAGGATATTATCTTTCTTGATTATATTTTAAAGAAATGGCTCCCAGATCCTTAAGAAAGCCTTTAAAAAGATTTACATCTTGTTCCAAAACAGATTTCCCTTCCCTCAACCCGAACTTGTTTCTCCTCCATTTTTCTATCTAAGCAAATAGCAGTATTACCCACCTAATTGCTCGAGAGTTAAGAACACTTATGTATGAGATTTTGTGCTGACATAAGTTTTCAATTTGCTTGAGTATGTAAATAGAAGTGAAATTGTTGAGGCATAAGGTAACTCTATATTTAACATTTTTGAAGAACTGCTGGACTGTTTCAAGGCTATACCTGAAAATCCTACCAGCAATGTATGAGGGTCCTTTTTTCGCCATATTCTCTCCAACATTTGCTAATATCTGTCTTTCTATTTATAATAGTCATAGTGGGTGTGAACTGGTACCTTGCTGTTGAATTTGCTCTTCCCTAATGACTGATGATATCGAGCATCTTTTCATGGGTTTATTGGCCATATATATATATCTTCTTTGGTGAGGTATCCAGATTTTTTGCTCATTTTTAAATTGGGTTGTTTTCATACTGTTGAGTCTCAAGAGTTATCTGTATATTTTGGGTCAAGTTCTTTATCAGGCATATGTTTTACAAATATTTTCTGCCATTCTATGGCTTATCTTTTGATTTTTCTGCAGGAGTTTTGCTAGTTATAGAATTATTGGTTGACAGTCTTTTTCCTTCAATATTTTGAAGCTGTTATCTAACTGTCCTCTATCCTCCATGGTTTCTGATGAGAAATTATCAAGTTGACTCTGCTGTGGATAGGTATGGATCTCTGAGTTCATTGGAGTTTGTTGAGCTTCTTCTGGTTGTTATTTTTAAAAATAATTTTGGCCTTATTTCTCTGCTCTTCTCCTCTGGGACTTCCATTAAATATATATTGGTAATTTTCATGATCTGCTACAGGAGTATGAGTTTCTACACATTTTCCTCCATTCAGTCTTCATTTTATTCCTCTTACTGGATAATCTTTACTGGCCTATTTTCAAGTCTGCTGATATTTTCTTCTGCCTCCTCAAATCTTTTGTCTGTAGCTGGCTAGTGACTTTATAATTTCAGTCATTGTAATTTTCAACTCCAGAATTGCAATTGGTTTCCTTTTAATAATTTCTATCTTTTTACAGATATTCTCTATTTAACGACACCTAGTTGTCAGACTTTTCTTGCCTTTAATTCTTTGGACATTGGTTTATTTTAGTTCTTTGAATGTACGTAGAGGAGCAGATTTAAAGTCTGTCTAGTACATCCAACATCTAGGATTTTTCAAGGATTGTTTCTATTGACAGTCTTTATTCCTCTGTATGTGATGTGCTTTCTTTGCAAGTTTTGTAATTTTTCATTGGAAACCAAACATTTTAGAAAATGTTATTGTAACAATTCCAGTAACAGAACCCTCTCTACACTCCAGAGGTGGTGGTCATTCCTGGGTTTTGGTTTTGTTCTTGTTTTTATTCTTGTTGTTTATTTCCTTAGCGACTCTTCCAGGCTAATTTGTAAATCTGTATTCCCCACAGTGTGTAGCCACTGAGTTCCCCGCTAACATTTTGTTGTTGTTGATTTTATGTTCTTGTTTTTGTTTTCAAGTCTGGTCTCCTACGGTTCACCTTTGGTTCATTATAATTTAGTGGTCAGCCAGTGATCAGTCAAAATGTTTCCTTAAATACCTTGCCTGTATTTCTTTCTACCTCTGCCAAAGGATCTGTGTGTGAAAGCAGGACTTCAAACTTTAGTGTACAAGACAGACTTAGCTTTAATTTTCTGCTTGCACAATTCCTTAAAGCCAGATGTGAGTGACTGGGGCGTTCTCCTTTCCTAGGTCTTTCTTGGGCATGCACACAGCCCTGCACATGTGCACAACATTCTAGTGGATCTCTAAGAATTAGCTGGGGCTTTTCAAAGTTCCCTGTATCTAGGTCTTGCTTTAATTTTTATTTTTTTTGGGGGGGGCGGGCTGGTCTTTTCTTTGCACTAATTGATATCACAAACTTAGGCAGATGTAACACTGTCAGAAGACTTCCATTTTTTTCTGTGATGCCCTGGTGATACTGCTTCTTAAATTTATTTTTTTAGCTGAGCTGAGCTCTGAGTCAAATCAAATGGCCACAACATTTTGGGAATGACATTTTTCAAATACTTCTAGTTTTGACAATATTGATGGTGCTCTTGGTATAAAGTTCTTATCTCTCCATTCATTATGAGCCTGCACATCCTTCACAAATACCACACTGCTGAGCTGGCAGAGAGGCAGAGAGAAAGGGAATAGTCCCAAGCTGATGTGTGCAGACTCTGTTGTCTTTCTGAGATCCAGAAATTTCTCTTTGATAGACAATTTTCTGGGTTTTTTTCCCTGTGACTTTGGTTAATTTATCATGTCCTAAAATGGTTGATTTTAGTTGCTCTGCCAGTATTTTCACTGCTTTTGTGGGAAAGTGGTCACTGAGATCTTTACTCCACCACTTCAAAATTGATCTCCCTATGCCATAATTCTAATAACAATAATAACAGCCACAAAAGATTGCTTTCTATTTATTGCACACCAATAGGCTCAATAGGACTTTTACCTACATTTTCCATTTGATCTTAATCCTGTTCTGGACTTATTTGAGCATTGTAATGTTAAATAACTTACCCAGTGCCACACAGCTCATCTTTGATGAAGCTCCGGAACAAACCCAGAGCCTTCTTTCAACTCCTTTCTACTGAATTCTCCTTTTACAAAACTTCCATTTTTATTTCTAATTCAAAAGGCCTCCCATTGTATCCTCCCTTCCACAAATAAATCAATACTAGTGTGTTGATAAATTTAAATGTAACATTTTCAATAAAACATATTTACATTTAAATTAACCAGAGTCTTCCGAAGATGCATACAATAACTTGTAATAATGATGGTAGTTGGGATTTCAGAGAGAAGGTAAAGTGGGAGGAAAATTTCAGTATCTTACTTAGCTACTGAATTCTCTTCCATGACTCCTCTTCCTACACATTATCATCATCAATATTATCACAATCATGGCCATCATGATCATCACAGTGATCAACTTCCCCCATACTACCACCACCACCACAGCCATCATCATATTGCTGTCACATATAACTGTAATTATGTGCCAAGCAATGTTCTAAGGGTCAAGGGGCCCTTACTTGCAGGAGCCCTTCCAAAATCATGGGCAGAGCATAGAAACTTTTGGGGTAATTTTGAATCATTTAGAGAAGGCCTCCCATTCCCATTTGTTTTGTTTCTCTTGGTAATTTTCTTGTATGTCTGACATACTGAAATTCAATGATTTTATATTAGTAAATTCATCAATCATTTTTATATTTATCTTTGTAAGGAAGTAATCATTCCCTAAAATATGTTCAGATAAATATTTCTAAAATTTAATTATAATTATTTTATAGTTTTATTATTAATTTTATTTATTAGTTATTCTGAACTTATTTTGACCAGGTTCCTTCTACTTGAATGTCAGCTCTGTGCATGTGTATGTGTACATGTATGTGTACATATGTGTGTGTGCAATTTGTGTGTATATATGATATTAACTAATACTACTTGATGGCAATTTTTTAAAAAAGAAACATGCCCTGTGGTTATGAAATAAAGTTTTCATATCAACAAAGTTAATTACTAATCTTGTCCATCAAGCTGTTGAGTACGCCTTATGTTGTAGTGACTTTACTGAAGTTTGCATTAAAAGATATGACCATAGCAGATATGCTTGCTCTCCAGGTTCAGTCCTTGGCTGCCATGATGGAAAAGACTCTCTTCAGGCCCTCTGTGTGTATCCTATAAAAAAAAGTTTCTTTCCTTCTTTCTTTTCTTCCTTTTTTCTTTCTTCTTTCTTTCTTTCTTCTTTCTTTTCTTTCTTTCTTCTTCCTTTCTTTCCTTCTTTCTTTCTTTCTTTCTTTGATTTATTTATTTATTTGAGAAAGAGAGAGAGAGAAAGCGCAGAAGGGAGGGGCAGAGGGAGAGAGAGAATCTCAAGCAGACTCCGCACTGAGTGTGGACCCTGAGGTGGGGCTGGATCTCATGACCCTGAGATCATGACCTGAGCTGAAATCAAGAATCAGACACTTAACTGACTGAAACATCCAGGCAACGAAAAGTATTTGTTAATTTTTGAAGCTAGAAAACAATATTAAGAAAAACTGAGACAAAGATTTTTAATCTTTGCAGGCTTTTTCAATTAACTGTTGCTTTGTTGTTTCATTAAAACAAAAAAATATATTTTTTAACCATAAGTTCTTTCACATACGTCCTGAGTTCTAGCCTAATACTTAAATTTTCAGGTCAGGTATAATATTTACTATGGTATTGTACAGAAATCAAATTCCTTGCCATAACCATATATTCCTTGGGAAACCAAATTTGATCACTCTAATTTATTTCTCGATTGACTTGTTTGATGTGCTCATGGTGAAAACATGAAATTTTTTTCTTTTTCCTCACTTCACAGTGAAATATATAAAATTAGGCTTTTGATTAAACAATATGACCAATCAGCATATTATATTGAATAGTTAACATATAAGATAAAAATATCAATGATTCATGTATCAGACATTCATAACTTCAGTGGCTGGTCAAGGTTATAGTTCCTTCTAACACAGATTTAACAAACAACAGTATTTCATAATTAGATAGCATTTTACTCTTAAAAAATTTCACTCTGCAAGTTCTAATTTTCAAAACATGAGTATTTTTCTCCTTTTTTGTAGTTTTGAATTTTCTTTCAAAACAATTTGATTCCCATGGAAGGAAAAATGGAAGATTGTAGAAAGAGTGCCTGTGTGAGAAAGAATCAGGCCAGGTAGAAACACAGGGAGTCCTACTATACCTTGAATAATCAGATATTTTTGGTGCCATTTAAGCCCATCTAGAGAGTAGAAAATGAAGGAAAACATCCTAGTTATTTTTATATAGTAAGTATGACAATGATCTGCATTTTTTTTTAAAGATTTTATTTATTTATGTGACAGAGAGACAGCCAGCGAGAGAGGGAACACAGCAGGGGGAGTGGGAGAGGAAGAAGCAGGCTCCCAGCGGAGGAACCTGATGTGGGACTCCATCCTGGAACGCCAGGATCACGCCCTGAGCCGAAGGCAGACACTTAACGACTGCGCTACCCAGGCGCCCCAATGATCTGCATTTTGAATGATATATATGATATGTGCCTCCCAAATGATATAACAATGATATGTGCATCCTCATAATGGATGCACAAGAAAAGCAAATCTCCATTTAACAAAAACTGATGCAAAACCTCAAATAAATTACCAGTAAACAGTCTCAATCGCATATCATTCTAAATACATATGACCTAATGAAGAGTGGAAATTCATGAATATAATCCATCTGTTGTTCATCTCCATAGAAGGCAAAGACATTTGATAAAATGTAGCATGTATTTGTGTAAAAATATTCAATAAAGAAGAACTTCAATGATATTTCATATATGTATAAGTATATATGTACATATGCGTGTGTGTGTGTATGTATAGTGTACTTATATTAGCAGAACCCAACACCTTAATTAAAAGCAAAATACTAGAAACTTTCCTTTTCTTTTAAAGCAAGAAAATGTCCATTATCTTCACTATTATTTATCACTGTATTGGATACATTAGCCAAAATATTTTCAGCAAGATAAATAAATAAAATAATAAAAGGCACACAAATTAGAAAGAAAAATATGGTTTTGCATCTAGAAGACACAGAAAACTCAATGGATAAACTAACACAAATGGTCTTTTTTAGCTATCATAAAATAGTTACAATAACAAAATGTGCAAATTCTGTAAGAGGCAGTCCATAAATTATTACTAAGCCAAAAGTAAACCAAATAGATGAGAGACATGCCATGTTCTTGCATAGGGAGACTCAACAATGTAAGGGTGTTGATTTACCCAAGTTAAATATGTACATTTGATGTGATCTTGATTAAGAAGATCATTAGCTTCTTTTTTTTTCTCTGTTTCCAGACAAGTTGATTATTTATCAGTTTTAGTTGAAAGAATAATTAAGTGAGAATTACCAGGAGGAATGCAATGAGGGGAAACAGGTTTTTTTTTTTTAGGTTATTTAATGTTATAAAGACTACACTAAACACAATTTTGCATTGGTACATAATAGACAAAGGGAACAAGATAGGTGAGATTCTCTTGGAATTAGTACATGATGAAGGCAGCAAATTAGATTAGTAGGAGGAAGAAGTTTATTATCTGTGGAACCCCTAATAGAAAAATATAAATTGGATTCATTCTTATACCATACACCAGGATAAATTCAAAAAGGATCAGAGATATAACTGTGGGAAAAAAAAACAAACAAACATGCAAGTAGTAGAATAGAAATAAGAATGAATAGAATAGAAATAGAAACTACAACTTTGGATTTTAAAAAAGTTTCCTAACAATGACTCAAAATCCAAAAGCAATTAAAAAACATATTTATAAAATTGGCAATATGAAACAAATGATTTAACAATAAACAGCAAAAAGTACCCTTAAAGGAAAGTAAAAACAACAAATGACAAATTGAGAAAAATATGGTTACTATATCAGAATAAAGGGACTAACTATACTGATAAAGAACTACATATAAAAATGAGAAAAAATAAGACCAAAAATCTAATAGTAAAATCTGTGAATAAACAATTAACAATAAAAATGGACCATAAATTGATAAAGACCTCAAACCTCATTCTTAATTACAGAAAGAACTAGAAGGTGCTGGGAGCCAACAAATTTTACTGAAAATTGATCAATAAAGGGCAATATGTATTTTTTGTGGGTGCTCTTTAAGGACTGAATTTAAACTAAATAAATGCTGATTAGTGAAAATTATTTTTTACCAACAATAGCTAACAAATGCAGGAAAAAATGGTGTAATTAAAATATGCCCTCTGTAGCATCTGAGGGATCTGGGAGTCTGTCTTAATATCACTAAAGAAGGACAAGCAGACATTATGTTCCTTCTGCCATGGTGTAATCAAAATTACACAGGAATGCCTGTGAACTGTTCTTATCAAAAGAGCCGAACCTAAAGCTCACTAAGGCTCTAGAGCTAACTATCAGTTTTCAATAAATGTGGGGAATACATGACACCACGAAAATAAAATCAGCCAAATCTAGGATGTATGAAACTTGACAGGCAAGATGGCCTAGTTTCTGTCCAAATAAATAGAGGGAAGTGGTACTCATATAAAGAGACTTGAGAGAAATATCAACCAAATGCAATGTCTAGACCTTGACTGATACTGATTTGAAACGACTGTAGATAAAACTCTGGGAAACAAACTGAGGGCTTCGTGACTAACATAACATAATAAAAAATTACTTAAAAAAAGGGTTGGAAATGGAAAAAAAATAAAATGGACTCATAATTTTTAATAAAAAAATCTGGAGAAGTTGGCCATAGATTCAGTGTTGTATGATATTAAGGAATCATTATTAACTTTGTGTGATAATGACACTGGATTAGTAGAGGTACATATCTGTTAGAGGCACCTAAGGTATTCTTTAACAAATATGGAAGGAGACACTCTAAGCTGAAAGAGCAAAATGTTGATGTTGGGTAACTATCATATGGGGTTTTATTGCACTCTTTTTCTTATTAAAAAAAACAAAGAGAGAGAGACTGGTAAAATGTTCACAGAATTTGCAAACCAAAGCCTATATTTAGCCAATAAAATAGCCATTGGAAACCTAAAAGGTTTATTAAAATGAAAATATATGAGCATGTCAATAACAGCAATACCAGCAAACTTACAGCCTGGATTCAGACTCTGCCCTTTATATGCTCTAAGTCTTTGATCCCATAAGTGAGAGACTTCCCAGGTCTTAGGCTCCTAGTTTGTGAAATGTGACGAGGGTGAATGGGAATCCTAGCTCCTGATAGGGTTGTGGCACTGAGGACTGCACACAATTACATGTTTGTGTCCCTAACACCCCACCAAATTTATATGTTGAAGCTCTAACCCCCAATGTGTTGGGATCCGGAAGTGGCACATTTGGAAAGTAACTAGCTTATGAAGGTGGAGCTACTGTGATGGGATTAGTGTCCTTACAAGAAGAGACACAAGAAAGATGATCTCTCTTTGGCCACAGAAAGACATAGCAGGGAGATCTGTATATTAGGAAGTGGGCAATCAGAAGACACTGAATTTGACACTTTGATCTTGGACTTCCAGCCTCCAGAACAGCGAGACATACATGTTTGTTGTTTAAGCTGCCCATTTTACAGAATTTTATAATAGCAGCCCAAACTGACGAAGAGATTCTATAAAGTGCACAGCAGTGTTCTAGGCCATGGTAATTACTGAATTAATGTCAACTGTAGTTTTTATTGTGATGACAAATATAAAATAAAATTACATCCCTCATTCAAAATACTGTATTGAAAAGTTCTTCCCTCTTTGTGTTGAGCTGTCCAGAAGGACCCGGTATGGGTTCCCAGTCCTAGGTGGCCAAAGCAGGGAGGGCTGGGGGAAGCTCAATGAGTAGTAGCTACGCCAACTGTCAACATGTTTGACCTTGGAGGATGCTCTGGGTGTCCCTCTGGGTCCCTCTTCTTGTGCTTTCATCTTAGGATACAATAGGTCAAGAGGGTTGCCTCTTGAGACTTAGAGAAAAATTACAGTCTGCACAGCCTTTTGTCTAGAGAAAACTGCTATTTGTTTTGAATGATGAGAGTTAAGTGGTAGCTTCTTATCTGTTGCATTTGACCTACTTTGAGAAATGTTTAGAGGCGAAGGAGGACAGCATTGATTTAAAAGATGCAGTTAAGAAGCTGTTTTTAAATTTATTTTTGTTTCTAAGCAAGAAAAAATAAATTCCACTTTGGCAATTGTGATTAATTTCTTGTCTATGGTTGTTGATGTAGCCAACTATAATAATAGCTTTCCTGGTGCTAGGAAAATGTTATTTTCTCAATGCAAATGTCATAAAAATGCTCCAGAGACTGGGGGCAGCTTCAGGCATCAATGGCAAATTTATTACTGTCAAGGTAAAAGGGCACGGAGATTAAGAGATGCTCTAAGGGCTATAGAATAGTCTAGGGGCTGCTGAATAATGTAAGGGCTACTGGATGTTGTAGGACTCACTGGTACTGTAGGGGCTACCGGACACTGTGAAGCCCACTGGATATTGTAGGATCTATTGGGTACTGTAGGGTCTACGGCCAGATCACAAAACTCTATGTCCACTGTTTAAAAATCATTCCAGATTCTTCTTCAAAATTCTTCATTCAGAGATTTCTCAACTCAATGTAGTCCAACATTCAGTGGCTATTTATTAATAAATACGGGCCCTTTAACTGAAGCTTGTAGGTTATGCTTTGGTCTAAACACATTGTTTACCTGATTTCTAGATAGTAGACAAGTCACTCAATCTCTTGGGGCTTTATCTCTTTAAATATGATGGGGTGGTCTAGGATAGTTTTTTTGAAACACTGGGTCTTTGAAGTCAATTTATTAGATCATATCCAGGTTTTTTAAATGAAATATAGTAGAATAGAAAAGAACATATCAGAAGCCATCATACATTGACCCCAGAAATATTATTTTGTGTTATTTTCAGTACACACACACACATCACGCATATATATATATGCGTGATGTGTGTGTGTGTATGTGTGTGTGTGTGTCCTGATTCTGGAATGAAAATTGTATTTTACAGGAGGGCTTGGTGTGAAAAGTTGAAAAGCTCCATCTAGAAATGACTTTGTAAGTTCAGTGCCTTCGGGAGCAAGATAAATGAGAGAGGCCATGGGGTGAATGGGGATGAGGGGGTAAGGGTGACAGAGACCTGAAGCACACAGCCCTATCCAGAGCAGTGCCCACCCACTGAATCTGCCCAGAGTCACCAAATATTTGGCCTTCCAAGAAAAGTAGAAATATGTAATTTTGTATAAAATCTCCTGGATTCTAAATGTTGACACCTTTATTTTTTTTTTCCTAAACAAGCCAAATTTGTCCATGGGATGAATGTTTACACTTCAGGGAATCAGATGGTTGGGAGACAGCAGTCAGACTGTGGGAAGTTAGTCAACCAGAGACCCTTGGGCTTATGTTTATTTTTTGTATTACATTTGAGACTTTCTTCGCTTTAAAAAGGGTGAAAATACCAGCCAAGGTTTAATTATACCTTATTTTCTTTTGTAATTCTCAAAAGATTGATGACAATCAATCCTTAATCTCACCAAATGGAGGAAAAATGAGCCCAGTTGAGGTGTGCAGGGGCTAGTGTGGCCACATGAGGTTGGCACTCCACCCACCAGGATGTGAATGGGACCACATCCTCTGATCATTCTTGCTTAGTGCAGTCTGGGAGGCATCCACGTGCCTGGGAATGTGTGTGTATTTGGCTTCTGAAGTCTTCCAAGTTTTCTCCTACTCACTACTTACAAAAATTCAGCTACTCGCAAAAAATTACCCATTCATAATTTTGAAATTATTAGCTTTGTTGTGCAATCTTAATATCCTGCAAGATTAAAAAAAATAAAAATAAAAATTTAAAAGCAGCATGGCACAGAATGAGAGAAAATATTTGCAAATCATGTGCCTGATAAAGTACTTGTATCCAGAATATATAAGAACATTTACATCTCAACAATAAAAAGACAAATAGTCTAATTAAAAAATGGGCAATAGTTTTGAATAGATTTTTTTTTTTTTAAGGAAGATATGTGTATGGCCAATAAGCACATGAAAAGATGCTCAACATCATTAGTCATTAGGGAACTGAAAACCAAAACTAACATGAGATACTGCTTCACATACACTAGGGTGGGTACAAAAACAAAACAAAACAAAAAACCAGCAAGTATTTGAAAGGATGTGGAAAAATTGGAACCCTCAAACACTGTTGGTAGGAATGTAAAATGGTGCAACTTCTATGGAAAACAGTCTAGCAGTTCCTCAAAATGTCAACCATACATACCACTTCCTGGTATAGACCCAAGAGAAAAGAAAACATATGTTCCACCAAAACCTGGATGCTAATGTTCATAATAGCAATTGTCATAATAGCCCAAAAGTGGAAACAACTGTATGTACTAACTGATGAATATAAAAATAAAACCACATATTGTATGATTCCACTTATATGAAATGTCTACAATGGGCAAATCTAGAGAGACAGAAAATACATTGGTGGTTGCCTAAGGTTGGTGAGGAAGAGAATGGGGAGTGCCTGCCTAATGGGTACAGTTTCCTTTGGGGTGATGAAAATGTTCCAAGTTACATAGCGCTGATGGTTGTGCAATTCTATGAACATACCAAACACTGCTGACATATCTACTTCAAACTGGTGAATTTTATGCTATACAAAATATAACTCAATAAAGTGGTTATTTAAAAAAATCCTGGGACTACCATAAAAATACAGAGAGCTCATACCTCCAATAACTATTTGGGGGCACCAACGCATGAGTGAAACTGACAAATGGCAGGCTGCATGTGAGTGATGTGAATAAAGATGCAACAAATCTCCAGTTCTAGTTATGAGGAGGGGCCTCTGGATTTGGTGATTTCAAAATTGAGCCCACTCCCTGGGAGAGGGGAGTTTGTTGAGTGATGTAGTAACCACCCAGTTTTCCATGAGCAACAGAGGAGCTGTCAGCTATTACTCTAACCTTTTCACTTCACTTTCCTGAAAAGTTTCTAAAGTGCAAAGCGGCCCCTGGCAACCCCAGAGAGGAGTGCAGGAGTGGTTCATGGACTCAGGAACATGTCTCAAGACGTGTGCACAGGTGCGAAGTGGAAACATCTCTGACTCCAATCAGCTTCCTCTGCTGCATCCTAAATGTGGCCACCACTCTGCCCACTGTCCCCTCCAAAGTGCTTGGGAGGCAATGTGGAAAGGGACAAGCATGGTCACATAGCATGGCTCAAATATTTTATTTTTGCAGATTTTCCTGGGATCCCTCCTTGGGGCTTGGAAAGAGGCTGTGCAAATGAGGGGTCAGGCAGTTGAAGCTTATCATCATCACTGTAATCTTCCCCCGGATCATTGTTAAAATTAAGATTCCCTTCTTCAGTTATAATAGCAATTAACACAAAAATTATACAGAAAAACCCACACCATTGAAATTCTGATTGAAATATCTTAATTATCAAATTAATCCTGGAAGGCATCTTTGCAATAGCAAATCTTTCCTTTCAGGAACATACTCCTTTCTTGAAGGACTTATTTTAGGTTCTTCAATAGAATTTTGGTGATTTTCTTCACATATGTCTGGTGCCATTAATGTTTAAAAATGTTCCTATGATGTATAAGTTTGTTTTTATTTTCTTTTTTTGTCTAATGTCAAGAGGCATTTTTCATTTGTATTTTTACATACATATTGATAATGCAAACAAAAGCTGTTAAACATTATGTGTTTATTTTTTACTGAGCCCATTTCAAAACTTCTATTAATTTTAATCATTACAGTTGCATGCATTATTTTTAAGATATATCATCGTGTTATCTGAAAATGATAATATTGACTTTTCCAATATTCATGATACTTATTTTTATTTTCTTCATATAATTCACTGAAGTAGTGATAACATCCCTGATGCTTGCTTTGTGTTTGGCACCTAGTATTTCTCCCTGTAATGCATGCTTGGTGTTTTTATTGAAATATGCTACTGAATCTTTTTTTTCAATTTTAATATGTTCATTTAATAAATTCTTTTCAGAGATATTCCAATGTAGCACCATTACATTACAGAAATAAATTTTAATCAGTTGTATTACTCAATTAAAAAAAATCCTGAATTAAGCTTGTCAGTATATTATTTAGAATCTTTGCAGTTTTAGTAAAATGTTAGATTGTGCACCATGGGTGCACCATGGGTGTTACATTTTAAACACAAAGGTTACTTGAAAATCCTCTGTATCATGTGATAGCAGAAGTAACATTGGAATAAAACATGCTGATTTTTGCAATTGATTCCCATGTTGCAATTTTAATTAGAATAAACGTTTTTTTAATTTGCTAGAATTCATCTCTAATACTATATATACAAATAGGTTCTTAAAAATAACTTTTTATTGAAGTAAACTATATACACTGAAAAGAACACATGTCAAAAGTACCCATCTTGATGGATTTACAAAACTTAATGTGCCCATATATCCATTGCTCTAGTCAGGAGACAGAATATTGCAGATCCCCCAAATTTCTGGCAACCCCCCAAGATTAATTCATCCCAAGGGAAACTAAAATCTTTACTCCCACAACATTAGCTACCTCATAGTCCTATTCCAACAATAACCCACACCCTACCTTCTAATCTGATAGAACACAGTGGGCCCCCAGGGCGCTCCTTTACCACCTCTATTAATTGCTTCCATGTTGGAATTATAACCAACATCCTGCCTCTGATACCCCTAATTAATTTCCCCTGTCTTTGTTCTTCAGGTGAGAGGAATTAGTATGTTCACCTTTGTGTCTGGTTTCTTTTTCATACTTTTAAAAATAGTAGCTCTTTTTGAATCATTTATTTTTCTTCAGTTATTGGTCCTTCAGTTAAGTTTTCTAATTCTTGGCCAATTTTGGCCATTTATTCTTTGCTAGAAAATTATGCATAATTCCTCCATTTTTTAATATATTGTACTAAATTTCTGATATGTTTCTTTTATGGTTTTAAATAAGTATCATTTTTGTATTCTTTCATAATTTTAGGTGTCTTTGTTTCATTGTTCTGTATTGAATTTGTCGTGGTTAGTTCCTTCTATTTAGTTTTCTTCCAAACTCAGAGCTTTGGCTGACTGGTTGTTCTATCCTTTGTTTCCATTTTATTGGGTACCTGACACCAACCTTAGTGCGGCAGAAACAGTAAGGAATGTGTAAAACTACCTGCTTTCCGGGCTTCTGTTCTCTGGGGGATGAGACAATAAGCATGTGGAGGTAGATGTGGAGAGAGACTGACAGGAAGGAAGGCTTGGGATGCGAGATAATTGGAAAGGAGGTGAAGATGCTGGAGAAACCTTGAGGGTGCAGCCAGCATTAAGGCTGTGAACAAGGAAGGGCAAGCATGGTGTGGTTCAGAAAAAACAGGAAAGAGCATGGCAAAATCAGTGAGCAGAAGGTATTAGGGAGAAATGTCTGGGGGAGCAGCAAGTGGCCAGTGAACGTGGCAGAAAATGAATTCATCAAAAGTCGGGGAAATAAAAATAAAAGAACCAATTGAGATTCACTTTTCTCATGAGATAGCCTATATATATTTTAAAAAGCAACTTATTAAAACAGGTATCATAACACCTAGTGCTGATAAAGGGAGAAAAAATTATGCTCCATCCATATTCTTGATTACAATAAAGCCATTAAAAAGAAGGAGGTTGTACAATATGCACTGAGTTGGAAGTATGCCCAAAGTACTTTAAAAAACACAAGATCCAGAAAGATATGTTGAGTGTAAGTTTATCTTAAAAAAACAGGTATGTGTACATGTGTGTATTTATGTGTGTATTCATGTACTCATTATAGTATGTTTGCATGAGCAAACATAGACATGTGGGACAAGCACATGATGTGCTAACCATGGTTCAGTGTCAAGCAGAGATATGGGTTGCCATCAGGAGGGGTGGAACGACTTTTACTTTAATTTAGACATGTTTGCCTCATGAAACAATTCACAAATAAAGTCTGCCTGGAAATTTTTTTTTGTCTATCTACCTAAAACAATATGAAAAACCAGAAACTAAAAATATATAAAATGTTCTATTTGAGGAAATGGTGGGCAAAAATATTGACAGTGGTAATATATTTAAATATTTTTCTGGTTATATTATTAAAATACCTAAATTTATCCAATGATCAATGCTTCATTACTACACTCAAATATTCCTGGATACATCTACAACTCCAGAAGTATGGACTCTGAGCAATTACAATAGCAGTGACACGGTCTATTTTATAGAATGGACCCGCAGATTTTTAGGCGGCTCAGTGAGCCATGATTCAGCTAGCCATGGTCAGTCACCCTTATCTCACTTCCCCCAAAACATAAACAACCAATAAGAGATAAATGCAGAAAACAGGCAAGTTTCACTCTTCAATAATAATGAAAAATTACATTTGATAGCAAAAAAATGAGAGAGAAAAACTGAATATTGGACAATGAATATCAGTCTGAGGAATTTATGGTTTAAAGGCAATCCATGAAATTGCAAAGGACTGTCCAGAGACCCATGCTCAATTTATCACCCTGATTATTAAATTTCATATGCTAATTGTAATTTGTTTCCCAGTTTCTTTTTGTGGAGGGTGACATGTTTCAGATGAAGACATCCTTGAAAGGGGTTTTCCCTTCTTTTTGGAAACCGCCCACATTGTCACCTGTGTCACATGAAGCACACGGGCTGACCATGGCCAACAGGATACATATGCTCATGTTGAAGTTCCAGGGACTCACCACAGACTGAGGCGAAGGGAGAACAAACCAGTCATACCACCCTATGGACTGCCATGAAATGAATAATCTTAAAAAACAAAAAAGGGAGAGCAAACCACCACCATGTGGGAACTGACTCTGAAGACTCCTTGTCTCCCCATGAGAATAGAAAGAGAAAATTCCTCTCATATTTTTACATTGACACATTTTCAATAGCTATCATATATTCCATCTAAAATTGTTGAAGCAGAGGGCAAAGAACAACCAGTTTTTGATATTCAGGAATGTGCGCTGTGGAAGGATGTATGTTTTAGGAATGCAGAGAAGGAAGGAAAATCTTAAAAGAGAGGATGTTGGTGGAATTGAGCTATAAGAGCATGAAAATAGTAGGTATGGAATGCTGGAACCAGAAAGGTGGGACAGATATATGCTGTAGACAGGGCAGTCAGAGAAAATAAGTTCTTGGGGATGTGATACTCACAGCATTCCCCTAAAGAACTACAATTCCATGCCTGGGTGCCACAAAAACCAAGAATTCCTCTAAAAGACTGGACAGTCTAGACTCTCATCATTGCATCATCTATAGACTATAGCAGCAATTTGCATCCATTTAGCTGAGATAAAAAATAACCTTTGGAAAATAAGTCTGGATTTGGGTTATTTTTTTGTCAGAACCATAAGGAGAAAGTGAGCCCTTCTCAGTTAAGATACTCCCCTGAGAGGCACATTTAATTGCTGCCCAATCTCTGATCCAAAGGAACCACAAGGAGTTGATTGCTTCTCAGCCAGATAATGAAATTGAGCTTGCATTTCCTCAGATCATGACACAGCTATGGAACAAGTCTCAAGACTTGATGAGCATGTGAATGAGCATGGGGATGCAATTTCAGGAAAAGAGCATTGTGTTCCCAGTAACCAATGCTATATTAAATCGAACAATTTCAACTGTTTCAATCAGGGTAAGAATTAGCTAGACAAATACATGTCACCAGTCAAAAAGCACTATTATTAAATGGTTCTGTGGTGCTTTTCCCCTAACTGTAATGAAGATAAACAGCATAATTGTCAATGTGATCCACTAAGATAGAGCATTGTGATGAGTCATTTAGTTGCATTTGAAGAATAAGAGAAACATGTCTCCTATAATCCACATTCCAGTGGGCTTGCCATGGTCTGTATTTGCTTGTCCTGAAGATACTACCTGGTCATGCCTCAGGCAGAGTTCACTGGTCAGTGTCCAGAATGTGCCAGCAAAAGAAGTCTGACAATGCACCCATGCTCCCAGTCTTACTATATTTTCCACCCTCCTGCAGCAGCTTGCTTCACAGAATGGTGGAATGGCCTCTTGAAGACTCAGATGCAGCACCAGCTACATGGCAATAACTTGCAGGGCTAAGACAAGATTCTCCGGAGGTTCTATGTGCTCTGAATCAGCATCCAATAAATGGTGCTATTTCTCTGATAACCAGGATTTATGACTTCAGAAATCAAGGGATGGAAATGAGAGTGGGACCACTCATTTTCTATTACCCACTAGCAAAATGTTTCCTTCCTGTTCCCCTTACCAGAGGTCTTAATTTCAAAAGGTGGAATGTTTCTACCAGGAGACACTACAGTGATCCTATTGAGCTGGAAGAAAAAACTCCCACCCGTTTAGCTTTGGATCCCTCATGCTTCTGAATCAATAGGAAAGGAAGGCAGATAACTGTGTTGGCTGGGGTGATTGATCCTGAATGCCAAGGAGAGATTAGATAAAACCACTCCACAATCGAGTTAAGGAAGAGTATGTCTGGAATACAAGTGATTCCTCAGGGTATCTCTTAGTATGGGCATGCCCTGCAGTTAAGGTAAACAAAAAACTACAACTCAATCCAACCATGACTATAAAAGGCCCAAACTCTTGGAATGAAGGATTGGTCATCTCATTAGGTAAAGAATCATCACCAACTGAGGTGTTGCTGAAGGCTAAGGGAATATGGCGAACATACTAGAAGAAGATACGTATAAATACCAGCTGTGAAAACATGACCAGTTACATGAAAGAGGGCTATAACTGTCATGAGTAACTGTCTTTATTTAGTTATGAATATGTGTGTATACAAATATCTTTTTTCTTCCTTCTCATTCCTTTATGTAGCATAAGATGTATTGACTTTATACCATAGTATTTAAGTATTGCTAAGTTTATATTATAGTATTTAAGTCTGAGGATATCAAGAAGAGTAGGGACTTACTTCCTTTTATGGGGAAGAAGTTAGTGTGTTTTGGTTGTAGGTAGGATAGTTTTATCATATTGGGTTGTATCATGACAGTTGTATCATGATAGTTGTATCATGTTAGTAATTACAATTTGCCATTGTCTTTATTTGGAGATTAAGTATGGTTTATGGAGATGTGTATGGGTGCCATGTTGATAAGGGGTGGGCTTACGATGGTTAATTCTATGTATCGATTTGACTGGGTTAAGGGAATAGATAGATATTTAAAGAGATAGCTGGTTAAACATTATCTCTGGGTGTGTTTGTGAGGGTGTTTCCAGGTCAGGTTAGCATTTGAATTGGTGGAATCTTTAAGCAGATGGCCCTCCCCAGTGTGGGCAGGCATCATTCAATCAGTTGAGCATGTGAATAAAACAAAAAGCAGAGGAAGGGTGAATTTGTCCACCCTCCCTCGCTTTTTTTTTTTTTTTTTTTTTTTGCCTTTGAGCTGAGACATGTCTTTCTATCTTCTGTGAATGAACTGGGATTTGCCTCATCAGCTCCCTTGATTCTCAGACCTTCAGACCTATTGAATTTCACCACCAGCTTTCCTGGCTCTTCAGCTTGCTGATGGCAGATGGTGGGACTTTGTAGCCTTCATAATCACATGAGCCAATTCCTACCATAAATTCATTTATTCCCTATTGGTTCAGTTTCCCTGGAAAGTCCTGACTAATACAGAGGGAGACTGAGATGCAGTGTGGTATCAAGAGGAGGAGGACAAAGGAATGGAGTTTTGGGCCTAGTTTCTGCACTCTCTTGAAAGTTCACAAGGGGAAAAAGCACCTTTTCATTGGCCTTGCTTCTGCCTCCTTTGCCAGGCTGTATCCAGTAATATCCCAGGAGAGAGCCCCACAATCCTGGAGTCTGGAAGATTTGTTTAATGGTCTAGAATTAGGAAATTAGGAGATTTAATTAGGAATTAGGAGATTAGGAGATTAGGTTCACATACACACACACACTTATATACCATCTGCACATACTCATACATACCCTACACATACACACTTACACAATCACACATGACATTCATACATATACATACCACACACACCATGTGAACACACTCATACATCACACACAGACTCACATGTATACACTCATACATACACACATACTCACCACATACACAGATAGTAGATTAGAAGAAGAGAGGTATGAACACACAGAATGTTCTGTAGCTGTTTATAGTGATTTATTTCCTTGGATTGTTTGTTGTTCCACCTTTTGCTAGCCAGGGTAATGGTGATAACCAGGAATATTAACAGTTTTTCACTTAAAAGGACCTTAAAAATGTAAGATTCCAGTAAAAGAGAAAGGCTCCAATGAAGCAAATTCTTTTTAGGCAGTTTCAGGCCTTAGGCACAGCATTATTAAAATGATAATGGAAAATGTATACTGAACTACCATTAGATGCTACAATAAATGGGAATGATGCCTATGTTTATTGACGTCAAAGAGAATGCACTTAGAGCTAACCGCCTGAAGGTAGAAAGAAAAGATTAATAATGACCGTGTAACATTCCAGGTCTACAGTTTATACAAGATTTAGTATAGAATTGGATGAATTCATTATTGCTTCCTGCAGGTGCTACTGTTTGTAATTTTTCACTTTGTCAACATACATATAGTTTGATATGAAAGCTGCTTTGCAAGAAGCAAAAATGAGCCCTTCTCCAAATATTGATAAGGATGATTTGCTAAGGACTGAAACACATGAATGGAGGAATGTAAGATAGATCATAATATAATAGCCACTTTGCCACTACAGTCTGAATACTTCAGGCAGCTAAATAACAGAGTTTAATGTGTGGGTTTCACCTTTCTGCATTCTCCTAGTGTGAAAGAAACATGATTATATCAGCAGCACTAGGTGTCTGCATGGTGGCAGCATTACCGAATCACATGGAGGCTTGAGCCATGGGACCATGTCGTTTCCTCTGCTCAAGAAATAACACCAATGTCACCAGTGTGATCAATTACCCTTTCAAACGTTCTTCATTTCTGAAGAAAAGTTATTCGATTACTTGATTTTTCTGTATTTAGATGCCTACTACAAAAATTCCCAGGAAGCCTTGCAAATGTCTAGATAAGGCATGCTGTCATGATGCACAATAGTTTTTCTCTCATTTTTGTGCAGGGCCAGGGCAGATGTTTATATCCATGTCATATCAAATATGTTTAATTTTTCCAAAAATGCTCAAGGAAGTGCTGTGTTATTCTTATGAAAACATTAGGGGCATAACAAAAAGCTTATCTAAAGATGGACACACTACAGCTGCATAAACAAAGGTCCATCCCCAAAATGACCTTGTGCAGGAGTTTTTCCTGTAACTTTAGCCTGACCTGTCAGCATGGCAGCCATCTCTGTGGACCTATCACTTTCAATATAGACTTTGAATAGGCTGTAGAACTCCTGAGCTTTATGACAAGAACATAGGGAGAAATACACAGACATATCCATGAAACAGAGGGAATAATGTAAGAAAAGGAAGAATAGAAGCAAATGGGGATGGAGGACAAGCAGAGTGGAGGAAGACTTAAGAACAAGATCAGTGTTTCTCAAAAGAAGACATCTAAACGTCCAACAGGTGCATGGAAAAGCTTCTCAATATCACTAATCATCAGGGAAATGTAAATCAAAACCACAAGGAAGTGTCACCTCACACCTGTTAGAATGAATATCGTTGGGCTTCTAGGAAAGATGGCAGAGTAGGAAGACCCTAAGCTCACCTCATCCCATGGATGCAACTAGATAACACTCTTATCAGCATAAATAACCCAGAAAATTACCTGAAGACTAGCAGAGCAAGCTTCACAACCAAAGGCAGAGAAGAGCCCATACTGAAGAGGGTAGGTAGGGCAGAGACACTCTGGGGAGCTAAAGAGACTCTTGGGCCATCCAGGGGGGAGGGGGAGCCATGAATGTGGAGAAGGGTGAGAAACAGACTATCACACAATGGAGTCCACACAGGGAAGACAAATCCCCATAGTAACTGGCTTTGAAAACTGAATTTCATGATTTCTTACAACCAGTGGGACTTAAAGCTTGGAACTTTAAAAATCAGCAGGTTTGGCTTAGGACATCCAGAAGGGCAATAGGAAACTGAGTCCTCACCTTTAAAGTAACAAAACAGCAACAAGAAAGAAAGAAAGAAAGAAAGAAAGAAAGAAAGAAAGAAAGAACACAATAAACAGCCTATGGAGATACAGCACACAAGCAGCAGTTTGAAAAATATTTGAGGCATATGGGAGAGAGAGTTATTTACTAATTGCAGAGTGTATCCCAGAGGGACAGAGATCACTGGGAAACTTCTCCAGGAACAAAGGAGCTGGCAGGTGCCATTTCCTTTCTATGTCCCTTAGCATAAAAATACTGGTCAAATGTGGGAATCACCACAATGAAAATATTCACTACATAACTTGCTTATAACTGCTCCCCACTCCCTGCAGCCAGACGTATCTCAGTCTCCATACTGTGCTTCCTATCTCCAGAAGACCAGCACAAACCTTGCCAAGATTGAATCTCCCAACCCATGTGTTTAGCAGGGCCCCAGTCTTGACAGTGGTGGTCCATCCCTGTGGAAAACTTGTGGGCACTGCACCCCCTGCCCCCACTGCCAAGACCAAGGCATCACATACCTTGTGGAAGAGAACTGGTATGAATAACTTGTGGGCACTCTGTGCTGTGTTCACACAGCAAGGTGGAAGAGGACTAGAGAACAAAACTTGTGAACACTGGGTGCCCCACCCACATGTGTTATGTGGTTACACCCTGGCTGGCCTATTCTTGGCAAAGCATGTGCCCTCTGGCAAAGGACCAGTGCCACCTTGTGAAAGTGCATGCACCACCCACTACTTTTTTTTCCTCACCCAGTACTTTCAAGAGAAGAGACATAGCTGACTTTCCTAACACAAAGACACAACAAAAAAGAGTTAGACAAATGAAGAGAAAGAGGAATATGTCTCAAATGAAAGAACAGGACAAAATTATAGCAAGAGACCTAAGCAAAATGGAGATAAGTAATATGCCAGATAGAGAATATAAAGTAATGATCACAAAGATATTCACTGTCCTTGAGAAAAGAGTGGAGGACATTAGTGAGACTCTTAACAAAGAGATAAAAAAGAACAAATCAGAGATGAAGAAAACAATAAGTGAAATTAAAAATACACTGGATAGAATAAATAGGCTGGAGGAAGCAGAGGAATGAATTGGCAACTTGGAAGATGGAGTAATGGAAAGGATTGAAGCTGCGCAGGTGAGAGGAAAAAAATGATGCAAAATGAGGTAAGCTTAGGGAACTCAGTAACTCTATCAAGTGTAATAATAACATTCACATTATAGGGATCCCAAGAGAAGAAGAGAGAAAAGGGAACAGAAAATTTATTTTAAGAAATACGTAAACTCCTCAAATCTGGGGAAGTAAACAGAAATTCAGTTCCAGGAGGCACAGAAATCCCCCCCAAAAATCATCCCAGGAGGTCACAACAATACACATAATAATTAAAATGGCAAAAACAGTGGTAAAGAAAGAGTTTTAAAAGCAAAAAGAGGAAAGAAGACAGTTACATACAAGGGAAACTCCATTAGGCTATCAGCTGATTTTCTCAACTGAAACTTTACAGACCAGAAAGGAGAGACATGATGGGGTGCCCGGGTAGCTCAGTCAATTAAGTGTCCGACTCTTGGTTTTGGCTCAGGTCATGATCTCACGGGTCATAAGATCAAGCCCTGGGTTGGCTTCATGCTCAGTGGGAAGTGCGAAGATGCTTTCCCTTTGCCCCTCCTCTCTCTCTCTTTCTCTGTCTCTTAAATAAATAAATAAATCTTTTTTTTTTTTTTTTTAAAGAAAGGGACATGATACATTTAAAGGGCTGAAAGGAAAAATCTGCAGCCAAGAATACTCTATCCAGCAAGGCTACAATTCACAATAGAAGGACAGATAAAGGGTTTCCCAGACAGACAAAAGATAAGGGAATTCATGGCCACTAAACCAGCACTGCAAGAAATATTAAAGAGGACTCTGAGTGGAAAGGAAAGACCATAAAGAAGGGTAAGAAAGTAAGAAACATAAAAACAGTAAAAATAAGTTCATCTGTATAGATCAGTCAAGGAATTCACAACATAAAGGATGTAAACTATGACATCCTATACCTAAAATGTGGGGGGAGAGGAGTAAAGAACTATCAACATAATATATATTGTTATATGCAGAAAATGTTATATACAAACCTAGTGGTAACCACAAATCAAAAACCAGTAATAGATATGCAAATAATAAAGAGAAATAAATCATTGTATATCAATAAAGAAGCCAACTTATGGTGGGAGAATAAGGTAAGTGAAGAAAGAAACAGAGAACTACAAAAACAATGACAAAACCCATAACAAAATGACAATAAGTACATATCTATTGATAATTATATTGAGTGTAAATGGACTAAATGCTCCGATAAAAAGATATAGGGTGAAAGAACAGACAAAATAACAAGACCCACATATATGCTAACAACAAGAGACACATTTCAGACCAAAAGAAACATGCAGAATGAAAGTGAAGAGATGAAGAAGTAGTTATTACACGAATGGGTGTATGAAGAAAGTCAGGGTAGCAATACTTATACTGGAGAAAACAGATTTTTAAAAAAGTCAGTGATAAGAGACAAAGAAGGGCACTATGTAATAATTCAGGGGACAATACAACAAGAAGACAAAACAATTGTAAAGTTTTATGCACCCAACATGGAAGCACCCAAAGACATAAAACAGTTAATAACAAGCATAAAGGAACTAATCAACAGTAATACAATAATAGTAGGGGACTTGAGCACCACACTTACCTCAATGGACAGATCATCTAAACAGAAAATCAACAAATAAACACTAGCTTTGAATAACAAAATGGACGAGATAGTTTTAATAGATATATTCAGAACATTCAATTCTAAAGAAGCAAAATACACATCCTTTTCAAGTGCACATAGAACATTCTCCAAAAGAGATCACATATTAGACCACAAAACAAGTCTCAACAAAAATTAAAAGAAATCCAAATCATACCATGCAACTTTTCTGATCACAACACTATGAAACTAGAAATCAACCACAAGAAAAAATCTGGAAAGAGCACAAGTATATGGAAGTTAAGTAACATGCTACTAAACAACGAATGGGTCAACCAAAAAATTAAAGAAGAAATAAAGAATTACAGGGAAACAAATGAAAATGTAAACACAATGGTCCGAAATCTTTGGGGTGCAGCAAAAACAGTCTTAAGAGGGACATTTATAGCATTACAGGTCTACCCCAGAAAGCAAGAAAAGTCTCAAATGAATAACCTAACTTTACACTGAAAGGAGCTAGAAAAGGAAGAACAAATAGAACCAAAACAAGTGAAGGGAAGGAAATAATAAAGATTAGAGAAGAAATAAATGATATGGAAACAAAAACAAAAAGCACCAAAGCAATAGAGCATATGAAGCCAGGAAATGGTTCTTTGAAAAGATCAACAAAATTGGGGCGCCTGGGTGGTTCAGTCATTGGGCGTCTGCCTTCGACTCAGGGTGTGATCCTGGCATTCCGAGATCGAGCCCCACATCAGGCTTCTCTGCTGGATGCCTGCTTCTTCCTCCCCACTCCCCCTGCTTGTGTTCCCTCTCTCACTGGCTATCTCTATCTCTGTCAAATAAATAAAAATCTTAAAAAAAAAAGAAAAAAGAAAAAAAAAGAAAAGATCAACAAAATTGATAAACTTCTAGCCAGACTCATCAAAGACAGAGAGAGAAGCAAACCATAAAAGACTCTTAACAGTGGAGAACAAACCAAGGGTTGATGGAGGGAGGTGGGGAGAGGGCATTGCTAAATGGGTGATGGGTATTAAGGAGGGTACCTGTTGTGATGAGCATGGGTGTTGTATGTAAGTGATGAATCATTAATTCTGCTCCTGAAACCAATATTACCCTATATGTTAACAAAATAAAATTTAAATAAAAATTTGAAACAAACAAGCAAAATCAGCACCTCAAAAAAGAGGGAAATGTCAAATAAAATTATGAATGAAAAAGGAGAAACAAAAACCAACACCACAGAAATACATACTGTAAGAGAATATTATGAAAAATTATATGCCAACAAATTAAGCAACCTAGAAGAAATGGATAAATTCCTAGAAACATATAACCTACCAAAACTTAAGCAGTAAAAATTGGAAAATTTGAACAGACCAATTACCATCAAGGAGATTAAATCAATAATCAAAAAACTCCCAACAAACAAAGGTCCAAGAGCAGATGGCTTCACAGGCAAATTCTACCAAATATTTGAGGAAGAGTTAATACCTATTCTACTCAAACTATTATAAAAAAATAGAAATGGAATGAAAATGTCTAAACTCAGTATCACCCTGACACCAAAACCATATAGAGACATCACACACACACACACACACACACACACACACACACACACACACAAAGACAGAGAGAGAGAACTACAGAGCAATATCTCTGATGGATGTAAATGCAAAAATCCTCAACAAAATACTAATAAAACAAATAAAACAATACATTAACAAAATCATTCACCACAACCAAGTGGGGTTTACTCCTAGGATGTGAGGGGATTTCAATATTTGCAAATCAATCAACGTGATACATCACATCAATAAGAGAAAGAATAAAAATCATATGATCATCTCAATAGATAGGGAAAAAGGATTTGACAAAGTACAACATCCATTCATGATAAAAGCCCTCAACAAAGTATGTTTATAGGAAACATACCTCAACAGCCAGAGTGGCTACACCAGCTTGCATTCCCACCAACAGTGTAGGAAGGTCCCCATTTCTCTTTATCCTTACCAACATCTGTTGTTTTCTGACTTGTTAATTTTAGCCATTCTGACTGGTGTGAGGTGATATCTCATTGTGGTTTTGATTTGTATTTCCCTGATGATGAGTGATGTTGAGCATCTTTTCATGTGTCTGTTAGCCATCTGTCTGTCTTCTTTGGGAAAATGTCTTTTCATGTCTTCTGCCCATTTCTTAACTGGATTATTTGGGGGGTTTTTTGGGTTGAGTTTGATGAGTTCTTTATAGATTTTGGTTACTAACCCTTTATCAGATATGTCATTTGCAAATGTCTTCTCCCATTCTGAAAGTTGACTTTTAGTTTTGTTGATTGTTTCCATCACTGTGTAGAACCTTTTTATCTCGATGAAGTCCCAACAGCTAATTTTTGCTTTTGTTTCCCTTACATCAGGAGATATGTCTAGCGAGAAGTTGCTGTAGATGATGTCAGTGAGGTTGCTACCTGTTTTCTCCTCTGGGATTCTTATGGTTTCACGTCTCACATTTAGGTTTTTCATCTATTTTAAATTTATTTTTGTGTATGGTGTAAGAAAGTGACCCAGTTTCATTCTTCTGCATGTTGCTGTCCGGTTTTCCCAAAACCATTTGTTGAAGAGACTGTCTTTTTTCCATTGGATATTCTTTCCTGTTTTGTCAAAGATTAATTGACTATGGGGAACCTAGGCAGTGCAGTTAGTTAAGCATCTGTCTCTTGGTTTCAGCTCAGGTCATGATCTGAGGTCCCTGAGATCAAGCTCTGTGTCAGACTCTGTGTTCATCATGGAGTCTGCTTGAGATTCTCTCTCCCTCTCCCTCTTCCCCTCCTGCTCATGTTCTCTCTCTCTAAAATAAATAAATAAATAAATAAATAAATAAATAAATAAATAAATAAATAAATCTTTAAAAAAAGGAATAGTTGGTCATATAGTTGTGGATCCCTTTCTGAGTTTTCTATTCTGTTCCATTGATTTATGTGTCTATTTGCATGCCAGTACTGTACAGTCCTGATGATGGCAGTTTTGTAAATGTAGTTTGAAGTCCAGAATCGTGATGCCTCCAGCTTTGCTTTTCTTTGTCAGGATTGCTTTGGCTATTCAAGGTCTTTTCTGGTTCCATACAAATTTTAAGATTGTTCTAACTCTGTGAAGAATGCTGGTGACATTTTGATAGGGATTGCATTAAATACATAGATTGCTTTGGATAGTATAGTATTTTAACAATCTTTGTTCTTCCAATCTATAAGCAAGGAATATTTCCCATTTCTTTTGTCCTCTTCAATTTCCTACATGTATGTTCTGTAGTTTTCAGAGTACAGATCTTTTCTCTCTTCGGTTAGGTTTATTCCTAGGTATCTTATTGGTTCTGGTGCAATTGTAAATGGATCAATTCTTTGATTTCTTTTTCTGCTGCTTCATTATTGGTGTATAGAAATGCAACAGATTTCTGTATGTTGATTTTATATATATCCTGTTAGTTTGATGAATTTGTTTATTAGTTCTAGCAATTTTCTGGTGGAGTCTTTTGGTGTTCTACATAAAGTATCACGTTGTCTGCAAATAGTGAAAGTTTCACTTCTTCCTTGCTGAATTGGATGCCTTTTATTCTTTTTGTGTCTATTGCTGAGACTAAGACTTCAAGTACTATGTTAAATAGTAATGGTGAGATGGACATCCCTATCTTGTTCCTGGCTATAGAGGAAAATCTCTGTTTTTTCCCCATTGAGGATGATATTATCTGTGGGTCTTTTGTATATGGCCTTTACGATGTTGAAGTATGTTTCCTCTATCCCTAGTTGTTGAGCTTTTTTTTCAAGAGTGGATGCTGTCTTTTGTCAAATGCTTTTTCTGCATCATTAAGAGGATCATATGGTTCCTATCCTTTCCTTTATTAATGTTGTGTATCATGTTGATTGATTTGCAAATATTGAACCACCCCTGCAGCCCAGGAATAAATCCCACTTGATGGTGATGAATAATTATTTTAATGTACTGTTGGATTTGATATACTAGTATCTTGCTGAGAATTTTTGCATCCATGTTCATCAGGGATATTAGCCTGTAATTCTCCTTTTTGTGCGGTCTTTTTCTGGTTTTGGAATCAAGATAATGATGGCCTCAGAGAATGAGTTTGGAAGTTTTTCTTCCATTACTATTTTTTTGGAACAATTTGAGACGAATAGATATTACCTCTTCTTTAATGTCTGGTAGAATTCCCTTGGGAAGCCATCTGGTCCTGGACTTTTATTTGTTGGGAGATTTGAGATTATGGATTCCATTTCCTTGCTGGTTGTGAGTCTGTTCAAATTTTCTATTTCTTCACGTTTCAGTTTTTGTAGTTTGTATGTTTCTAGGAATTTGTCCATTTCTTCCAGATTGCCCAGTTTGTTGACATGTAATTTTTCATAATATTCTCTTATGATTATTTGATTTCTGCAGTGTTGGTTGTGATCTCTCCTTTTTCATTCTTGATTTTATTTGGGTCCTTTCTCTTTTCTTTTTGATAAATCTGGATGGGGGTTATCAATTTTATTAATTTTTCAAAGAACCAGCTCTTATTTCATTGATTGGTTCTACTAGATTTTTTGGTTTGTTTCTACATCATTTATTTCTGATCTAATCTTTATTATTTCCCTTCTGCTGGCGTTAGGCTTTATTTGCTGTTCTTTTTCTAGCTCCTTTAGGTTTAAGATTCTTTTAGGTTTAGGTCTTGCTTTGCGGGGTAGGCCTGTATTACAATATACTTCCCCCTTAGGTCTGCCTTTGCTGCATCCAAAAGGATTTGGACTGTTGTGTTTTCATTTTCATTTGGTTCCTTGTACTTTTTAAAATTTTCTTTAATTTCCTGGTTAACCTATTTATTCTCTAGTAGGATGTTCTTTAACCTCCATGTATCTGTGATCTTTCCAAATTTTTTCTTGTGGTTAGCTTCATGTCATGGTTTGAAAATATGCATGGAATGATCTTGAACTTTTTGTCCTTGATGAGGACTGATTTGTGACCTGGGAGAGTGTTCCATGTGTACTTGAAAAGAATTATCATATGGTTTCATTCATATGTGGAACATAAGCAATAGCACAGAGGACCATAGGGGAAGGGAGGGAAGCCCAAAGGGGCAGAAATCAGAAAGGGAGATGAACCACAAGAGACTATGGGCCCTGGGATACAATCTGAGTGTTTCAGAGGGAAGGAGGGTAGGGGGAGGAGGTAACAGGGTGATGGGTATTGAGGAGGGCATAGGTCATGATGAGCACTGGGTGTTATACTTAACTAATGAATCATTGAACACTACATCAAAAACTAAGTATGTACTATACAGTGGCTAACTGAATATAATATAAATAATAAATAAATAAATAAACAAATAAGTAACTCTAAAAAATTAAAAGAATGTGTGTTCTGCTGCTTTAGAATGAAATGTTCTGAATATATCTGTTAAGTTCATCTGGTCCAGTGTCTCATTCAAAGCCATTATTTCCTTGTTGATTTTCTGCTTAGATGATCTGTCCATTGTTGTAAGTGGAGTGTTAAAGTCCCCTACCATTATTTTATTATTATCAATGAGTTTCTTTAATTTTGTTATTAATTGATTTTTTTATTTGGATGCCCCCCAAGTTGGGGGCATAAATATTTACAATTGTTAGATCTTCTTTTTGGATAGGCCCCTTAATTATCATATAATCCCTTCATCTCTTGTTACAGTCTTTGGTTTAAAATCTAGTTTGTCTGATATAAGTATGGCTACTTCAGCCTTCTTTTGACATCCATTAGCATGACAGATGGCTTTCCATCCCCTCACTTTCATTTTTTTATAATAATTTTTTTTATTATATTATGTTAGTTACCATACAGTACATCCCTGGTTTTTGATGTAAAGTTCCATGATTCATTAGTTGCGTATAACACTCAGTGCACCATGAAATACATGCCCTCCTTACTACCCATCACCAGCCTATCCCATTCCCCCACCCTTCTCCCCTCTGAAGCCCTCAGTTTGTTTCTCATAGTCCATAGTCTCTCATGCTTCATTCCCCCTTCTGATTACCCCCCCCTTTCTTTATCCATCCCCTCACTTTCAATCTGCAGGTGTCTTTGGGTCTAAACTGAGTTTCTTGTAGGCAGCATGTGATGCGTCTTGTTTTTTTATCCATTCTGACATTCTATGTATTTTGATTGGAGCATTTAGTCCATTTACATTCAGAGTGATTATTGAAAGATGTGAATTTAGTGCCATTGTGTTACCTATAAAATTAGTATTTCTGGTGACATTCTCTGTTCCTTTCTAGTCTTTGTTGCTCCCCACCCCCTTACTCAAAGAGTCCCCTTTAATATTTCTTGCAGGGCTGGTTTAGCAGTCACAAACTCCTTTAGTTTTTGTTTGTCTGGGAAACTCTTTATCTCTGCTTCTATTCTGAATTAAAGCGTTGCTGTATAAAATATTCTTGGCTGCATATTTTTCCCACTCAGCATATTGAATATATCCTGCCACTTTCTTCTGGCCTGCTATGTTTCTTTGGACAGATCTCCTGAGATCCTGATCTTCTTCCCTTGTATTTTAAGGACACCCCCTCTCCCCCGCCCTTGCTGCTATCATGATTCTTTCCTTGTCTTTGTATTTTGTGAATTTGACTATAATTTGTTTTGGTGATGGCTGGCTTTTGTTGAATTTCATAGGAGTTCTCTGTGCTTCCTGGATTTTGATGTCTGTGTCCTTCTCTATATTAGGGATGTTTTCAACTATAATTTGCTCAAATAAACCTTCTGCCCCCTTTTATCTCTCTTAATCTTCTTGGATTCCTAATGTATGAGTATTATCACATTTTAAGAAGTTGCTGAGTTCTCTAAGTCTACCCTCATCATTTAATACTTTTCTTTCCCTCTTTTTTTCAGCTTCATTATTTTCCATAATTTTATCTTCTACATCACTGATTTGTTCCTCTGCTTCATCCATCCTCATTGTTATGGCATCCATTTGGGTTTGTATCTCATTTACAGCATTTTAAATTTTGGCCTGACTATATTTTAGTTCTTTTATCTCTGTAGTAAGGGATTCTCTAGTGTCTCAGTGTTTCTTAAGCCCAGCTAGTATCCTTAAAATTGTTGTTTTATTTTTTAATTTATTATTATTTTATTTTTATTTTTATTATGTTCAGTTAGACACTGTATAGTACATACTTAGTTTTTGATATAGTGTTCAATGATTCTTCTGTTATATATAACAACCAGTGCTCATCACAGCATGCGCCCTCCTCAATACCCATCACCTTGTTACCGACTCCCCCTACCACCCTCCCCTCTGAAACCCTCAGTTTGTTTCCCAGCGCCCATGATCTCTCATGGTTTGTCTTCCTCTCTGATTTCTCTCCCATTGGAATTCCCTCGAAAATTGTTTTAAATTCTAGTTTCAACATCTTACTTATATTTGTATTTATAAAATCCCTGGCTATTACTTCTACTTCTTGTTCTTTCTTTTGGAGTGACTTCCCCATCTTATCATTTTGTCCAGAAAAAGAAAAAAGAAAAAAAAAGAAAGCTAGATCCTAGGTATGTTTTGGTCTGCTTGTTAAAAGAAGCTAGATACAAAAAATAAAAGATTATGTATATGTATATATATATATAATAAATATTGTATCTATTTAATATATATTATATATAATTCAAAAATAAAAAATACAAATAATTCAAAAATAAAAATAAGAATTGAAGCAAAGCTTTGCAGCATTCTACTGATCTTGCAGCATTCTGCAGATCAGTAGACTTCGTGCATGTGAGGGGTTTGTGCTGGTCTTCTGGGGGAAAAGCCTCTTGTACTGATTCTCAGGCTGACTTGTCCTCATAGAGATGCTCCTGCTGGTCACAGGGGTGCTGGGCTTGGTGTAAGTGATTCTTGTCTTCACTTGATGATGCTGTTTAGCTCACTGAGGTCAGTTAGTGCTAATGGGCAGGGGGCAAAATGGTGTTGCCCTGCTTTCTTGTCCTCAGAGTGGACAGCTCACAGTTGCCACTCTTCAGGAAGCCCTCTCAGAAGAGCAAACAATCACCCCTCTTGTGTCCCCAGCTTCCTTCACCCTATTTGCATCTGAGCTGTCTGCCTGCCAGATGGCACAGTACTCCTGTGTTTTATCTCAGGGCCACAGCTGTTTCTGAATTCCAAATTTTAGGGAGTCACCCAGTGTGGCCCTGTGCTGATCCTCTGGGGAGGGGTTTCATAGTACTTTTGTTGTTTGCTGGCCATTCCCAGGAAAGCAGTCCCATGACCACGCGGTGGTTCAGAGTTTATGGCAAAGTGGAGCAGAAAATCAGTATCAAGACTTGCTGCCTTCAGCTTGTGTTCCCATTGCTATGTTTGGGAACAGTGCAGCAAGTTGGCACCACCCATTGTTCTGTCTATGGAGAGGCCTTGCCACCACTCCAAAATGCATTCCAGGCAGTGAAACTCAGGAGATCCCCAGACCATGCTGTCCACTCCCAGGACTCCATCCTCCTTCCACATGGGAGCACTGCTAAGCCAGACATGACTCCAACAGTGGTGGGCTTCTAAACGTTTAGATTTTGTGCTCTGCTACCTTGCAGTAGCCTCTGTAAGCAGGGCTCCATCCTCTCCACAGCACCCACAGTTCTAATCCCCCCTAAATTAACCCTCCACAGACCCTACCTTCCATGATTTTACTTGTAGACTTGCAGTTTTATTCTCTCAGTCCTCCGATTGATTTCTTGGGTGTTCAGAATGATTTGATATTTATCTAGCTGTGTTTGAGTGATGAAGCAAGCTTAGGATCAACCTACTCCTCCACCATCTTAACTCCTCTCCCACAATCTACAGATTTAACGTAATTCCTATCAAAATACCAATGGCATTTTTCACATAACTAGAACAAACAATCCTGAAATTTGTATCAACCATAAAAGACCCCAAATAGCCAAAGCAATCTTGAGAAAGAAAAACAAAACTGGACGTATCACAATTCCAGACTTAAAGTTATATTATAAAGCTGTAATAATCAAAACAGTATGGTACTGGGTTGCCTGCCTGGGTCAGTCTGTAGAACATGTGACTTTTAATCTTGGGGTTGTGTGTTCAAACCCCATGGAGTCTATTTAAAATTTAAAAAATGAACAAACAAACAAACAAACAAATAACCACAAAAAAACCAGTATGGTACTGGCACAAAAATAGACACATAGTTCAGTAGAATAGAATTGAAACCCCAGAAACAAACCCACTCTTATGGTCAATTAATCTTTGATGAAGGAGGCAAGAATATGCAATGAGAAATAGTCTTTCCAACAAATGGTGTTGAAAGAACTGTTCAGCCATGTAAAAGAATGAAATTGGACTACTTCCTTACATCACACACAAAAATAAACTCAAAATGGATTAAGGACCTAAATGTGAAACCTGAAACCAAAAAAAATCCTAGAAAAGAGCAAAAACAGCAATTCGTCTGACATTGGTCATAACAACATTTTTCTAGATATGTCTCCTAAGGCAAGGGGAACAAAAGCAAAAATGAACTATTGGGACTTCATCAAAATAAAAAGCTTCTGCACAACAAAGAAAACAACCAACAAAATTAAAAGACAGTCTACTGAATGGGAGATGATATTTACAAATGGCATACCTGATAAAAGGTTAGTATCCAAATATATAAAGAACTTATACAACTCAACACCAAAAACACACACAAATAACCCAAATTAAAAAATTAGCATATGCAACTAATGAATTGTTGAACACCACATCAAAGACTAATGATATACTATATGCTGGCTAACTGAACATAATAAAAAAACGAGCAAAAGACATGACTAGACATTTACCCAAAGAAGACATCCAGATGGCCAACAAATACATGAAAGGATGCTCATCACTCATCATCAAGGAAATACAAATCACCACCACAGTGAGATATCACCTCTTACCTGTCAGAATGGCTAAAACAAACAACTCAAGAAATAACAAGTGTTGGTGAGAATGTGAAGAAAGAGGAACTCCCAAGCACTTTTGATGAGTTAAAGTTAAAAATAGAACTACCCTATGATCTAGTAATGGTAGTACTGGATATTTATCCCCAAAATACAAAAACACTAGTTTGAAGGGATATATGCACCCCTATGTTTATTGGAGCATTATTTACAATATCCAAATTATGGAAGCAGCATAAGTGTCCATTAATGGATGGATAATGAATATATATATATAATATTATATACCTGTGTGTATACATATATTATTCTATCATAAAGAATGAAATCTTGCTATTTGCAACAACATGGAAGAATCTCAGTAGTATAATGTTGAGTGGAATAAGCCAGTCAGAGAAAGACAAATACCCTGTGATTTCACTTATATGTGGAATTTAAGAATCAAAACAAATCAACAAAGGAAATAAAAAGAGACAAACCACAAAACAAACTCTCAACTACAGAGAACAGAGGGTTACTAGAGGGGAGGTGAAGGCAGTGGTGTATTGTTGAAATAGGTGAAGGGGATTAAAGAGTACATTTATACTGATGAGTACCAAGTACTATATGGAATTGTTGAATGACTATATTGTACAAATGAATCTGTATATAACACTGTATATTAACTACACTGGAATTAAAATAGAACAAAATTGGAAGGTAGGCCAAAAAAAAAAAAAAGGATGGACATCAATAAAACAAGAGATAATAAGTGCTGATGAGTGTGTGGAGAAAAAGGAACGCTTGTGCACTATTGGTGAGAATGTAAGTTGGCGTAGTCACTATGGAAAACAGTATGGATGTTCCTGAAAAAATTAAAAATAAAACTACCATATGATCCAGTAATCCTACTTTGGGGCAAGTTTTCAAAGGAAATGAAATCAGGTTGTCAAACAGATATCTGCATACCCATGTCTATGGTAGCATTATTCACAACAGATATGGAAATACCCTAAATGTCTGTCAATGGATGAATAGATAAAGATGTCACACACACACACACACACACACACACACACACACGTGCACGTGCACACACACAATGGAATATTATTCAGCAATGGGAAATCTTGCCATTTGTGACAACACGGATGGATCTAGACGGTATTATCCTAAGTGAAATAAACTAGACAAAAAAAAGACAAATACTGTATGATGTCACTTATAGGTGATATCTTTAAAAAAATCAAACTCATAGGGGCACCTGGGTGGCTCAGTTGTTAAGCATCTGCCTTCGGCTCAGGTCATGATCCCAGGGTCCTGGGATCGAGCCCCGCATTGGGCTCCCTGCTCCACTGGGAGCCTGCTTCTTCCTCTCCCACTCCCCTTGCTTGTGTTCCCTCTTTCACTGACTGTCTCTCTCTGTCAAATAAATAAATAAAATCTTTAAAAAAAATCAAACTCATAGAAGCAGTGAATAGAAGGGTAGTTATTAGGGGCTGGGGAGGATGAGGGAAATGAGGAAATGTTGGTCAAAATTACAGGAGGGAAAAACCCAGTAGGATTGCTACCATCATGAACTTAACATAGTTTGAGGGATTTTGTGAGATTTCAAAGGTTACTGATATGATTAAATGGCTCTGTTCTACTCTTAGGTATATTAATAACTTCTGTATTTTCATATTTTGAGGAAGCATATGCAGTGGATTAAAAATGAAAAGAATGACAGCAGGGAAGGAAGTTGCAAAAGATATGTTTTTGTCAAGCCTATGAAAATCCACCCCCAAATGTCTATGTCTGCCAGAAAATAGCTATGTTCTTCTCATGGAGGAGGCAGAATTTTTCCAGAATCTCTGTTTATGAACCAGACATCCGTTCAGCCTATTCCCAGTGCAAAATGCTTGATAGCAGGGTGAATTTGCAAAATCATATTTCAAATGTTTTGAGTATTTTAAAAGACAGATATACACACAGCTATAGAACAAAATCAAAGTCACCAACACCTTCATACACCCCAGCAGAGCACCTCACTTTCTACTGAGTCTGGCAAGCATTTGAGGACATTTTAATTCTTTCAATTGAACTTCACACAAACTTCATATTGAGTTGACTCACAATGTAAGTATTTAGCCATCTTTGAGTCGGCCCTCATTGTCATAACCTATACAACATACCAGCACAATGTGGGTACGTTTTCCTATACAACTCACACAAATGGGTTCGTTCTCCTAGAGCTGGAGCACACATAGTGATTCCATATTTCTCATTTTGTTTTTCTTATTTTAAAACGGTTTATCTGATTCCCCCCCCGGTAAAATGTAGGAATCTCAAATAACAAAATTATTTCCTTCCTTATCTAACAGCAATACATGTGGGCATTCTATACTTTTCTATTTTCATGGGATTTACCATCTTAACTTTTCAAAATAGAATTTTTAAAGAAGATTAGATTTCATTACTGAAGGCTTGTGGGATGGCTGGTCCCAAATGGGGTAAAGTGATTAAAAAAAAAAAAGTAGTCTTCTTCAGAGCTGGGATTTTACTGATTGAATTTTGTGGGTTCTTCTAGCCCTCCTGAGTTGAGTTGCCAGAGGTAAGGAATACTACTGAGGAGGTGCCCAGATGAGGGAGAAAGTGGCCCAATCTGAGCTTGAGGCCTCCAGGGAGCTGTAGTATTCCAACACAGGTATGCAAAAGCAGAGCTCTGCCTGAAAGATTACAGCTCCCAGAACGTTCCTTTCCTCCTCTACTTACTGGTAGAGGAGACACCTTTGCAGGAGAAGATCAGGGCAAGAATAAGGAATTAGAATGAAAAGGAAGGAAGACAGAGTGTGTCTGTCACAGGTACGTTTTGGACACTACACACATTCTTCTCCCCTCTTGGAGATGATGAATGCATTAGAGACTCTTAAAAATTGGTATTAAATTAATGTACTAATTTTGTTATTCAGGGAGTTTCCTGAGTCTATATGAAAAAAGTACAAAAGAAACAGTTTGGAAAACCCCTAGTCCAGACTATACATGGTAGGATATACTTTTATTATTATTGATTTTTACTTATTTATTTTTTAAATTTTTATTTTTTTATTTTTTAAAATTTATTTTATTTTTTTTCAAGTCCCAAAGCAGGGCTTGAATCCATGACACTGAGATCAAGACCTGATGAGATCAAGAATTGAATACTTAATTGACTGAGACACCCAGGTGTCCCAGTAGGAGCTCCTTTTAGAAAATTTTAATAACTTGCAAGCGTATGTTGTGTATGCATGCCTGTATGTTTGTTTTTGTGTGCAGGCACAGCATGCATGTGTGAAGTCTTATATTTTCTCAAATTTTCAGGCTTTCTGAGGACAGTCATTTCAACCAACCAGTGTTCTCTGATGTCTACCATATGGAATCTATGCATATGGGACATATCAGTTAACCTAGCAGAGATTCCTGACTTCTCTCCCTGACAAGGGTTATGGAGCGTGCACTCATCAAAACTTGCCAAACTGATTTGAATCAGGGTTCTCTGAAGCATATAAGATAATATCATCAAATCCTAGTGCTATGGATGTGTACTCAAACTATATTTTTCAGACATAATTATGTGAATAATTATGTCATAACTGGTATTCAAATGAAAATGAGTTGCATTTATAAGTGAGACTCCTATATGCTCTTCCCTGCTAGCATCTTCTATTTTGCATGAATTGATGCCTTCCCGATCTATACTCTAGCCCCAATTACCTGAATTCCAGGTCAGATTTGTGCTGTGTATTTCAATTCCTATTTCAATGTGTCTACAATGAAATTCATTCTCTTTCGCAATAAATTCTTATTTTTTCTCACTACCCCTTCTCTTGGTAAAATATTGCAATTTCTCTAGACCTATATAGGCAAAAAACTATCAGAGTCATCTCCCACTTGTCCTTTATTTCATCATCAGTGCATGTAGTCTGTGTCTTTCCCCCATCTGCTCAACCCCATCATTCTTGTCTTAGTTCAGACCCTCACAGGTCTCCTCTGGACTCTGAGGTGGCCTCCTAATTTCTCTTTATAATTATCCAAACTTCCGTGCTAAAAATACTGCAACCACCATTTCAAGAATGATTTTTCTTCCTAAAAAATATCTATGGCATTTCTATTATTAAAAACCTTAATGACTCCCCACTTCCCACAGCATAAATGTCCCAGGGAAGCAAGGCTACCCCAAGTCTGGGGCAGCCTCTCCCATCTACACTTCCAGGCTTGTACAAGTTCTGCTCCCCTCACTGGAGTGCACAGGTATGTTCAATGCTCCTGGCATGAGCTGGTCTCTCTCTCTCTTTTTAAGATTATTTGAGAGAGAGAGAGAGAGTGTGTGTGTGTGTGTGTGTGTGTAATTAGCAGGGGGAGAGGCAGAAGGAAAAGGAGAGAATCTCAAGCAAACTCCACACCTGGAATGTAGTCTAATGCAGGGTTCGATCTCAGGATCCCAAGATCATGACCTATGTTCAGTTAGATGCTCAACCGACTAAGCCACCCAGGTGCCCCAAGCTGGTCTTTTGATTCTTGTTTTGCCATGATTGTCTCTCTGCTTAGAATGACAGACAACCTTCTTCCCAAGGCCTTCCCTTACTATTCCACATAGAATTAGTTGTTCTGTCCCCTCTAGGGCTGTTGATTTTTGTACAAATTGAATTATGGCTCTTGTCAAATGCATTTTAATATTTTCCAGGTGTGTCTTCTTGCATAGGCTTTGGCTGTTTTATGAAGGCAAAAATATGTGTCTGATTCATTTCTATTAACCATAATGCACAGCATCATCTCTGGTGCAGAGGGGGAACATTGTCTATGTTTTTTAAAGGAAAAAGGGATCTCCTCTGTCTAGTTGGAGGTATAGGAAGCTCAGTGGCCCCAGAATGCTTAACAACCATAGGTACTATCTGTAAGCAGAGGGTTTACCATCCCCAGCTAATGAGCCCTAGATGAGAAGGTATTTTTAACAACATGCCTTCTTGACAACACCAGGAGTGTGACAAGGACCTGAATATAGTGAAAAGTTACAACCATCACAGTCTCAGTGAACAGCATCTCTCTCTCTCTCTCTCTCTCTCACACACACACATGCACACGTGTACATACACAACGTTCACACAGTCATACACACTCATATACATACACACAGTCATATAGATATGCATACCACACTCTATGCATACATTCATGCACACTCACTCACACATGTATACACACTCATAAACACACACTCACACACACACACTCACATGCAGTTACACACATACCATTTTGGAAGTTCCAAGATAAGAACCATTCAGTGGTTCCTAAGAATAATTAAAGCACAAGATGGAAGTGAAATATCCATTATTCTAAGTTACTTTCATTCTCTTTTCCCTTGATGTGGCAGTTAGAGCATTATACTAGTTTTTTGAAAACTTTTTCTGTGTAAATAGGCTATATTATTTACAGATTTTATTTCATAAAAGTAAGATACATCAGGTATTTGTTGTAAAAAGGTAGCATGGGTGTTATGGGTTTTATGAGTTGAATTGTTTCCTCCAAGTTTCATATGTTGAGGTCCTAATCTCCAGTGCCTCTGAATATGACCTCATTTGGAAATAAGGTTTTACAGAGGTAATCAAATTAAAATGGGGGCATTAGGCAGGCCATAATCCAAATGACTGGTGTCCTTGTAAAAGGGAAAATGTGGACACAGAGACATAGATAGAAGAAAGCCAATATGAGACACAGGGAGAAAATAGCTGCCTGCAAGCCAAGCAGAGAGGCCTGGAAGAGATTCCTCCCTTATAGCTCTGAGAAGGGGCCATTCTTGGCAACACCTTGATACCTTCCAGCTTTCAAAACTGTGAGACAATACATTTTTGTGGTTTGAACTATCCATTTTATGGTATTTTCTTATGGTAGCCTATCTTAGTCTGCTTGGGTTTCTGTAATACACACCACAGGGTGGATAGCTTATAAACAACAGAAATATAGTGCTCACAGTTCTGGCAGTTGGAAAGTCCAATACCAATATGCCAGCATGATTACCTTTGTTTTGAAAGTCCCCTCCCTAGTTCATAGTGCCTACTTACTGTGTACCCACAATGCAGGCTAAGGATATCTCTAGAGCCTCTTTTACAAAGCACTAATCCCACTCATGAGGGCTTCACTTTCATGTCTTAAGCACCTCCAAAGATTCTGCCTACTAATATCATCACCTTTAGGGGTTAGGATTTCACCATATGAATGTGGGAGAACACATATTCAGACCATAGTGCAGCTTTAGCAAATACAATGCAAAATTTACAATAATATAATGGGATTACAAATCATGAATCTACACTTACTGCTATGGACTGAATTGTGTCCCCCTCAAATTTATATGTTGAAGCCCTAACCCCCAATGTGATTATATTTGCAGATGGGATCGTTGGGAGATAATTGGGTTTAAGAGGTCATAAGTGTAGGGTCCTCGAATTGGATTAATACCTTAATAGGAACAGACACCAGAGAGCCTGTTCTCTCTCTCTCCCTCTCTCTCTCTCTCTCTCTCTCTCTCTGCCGTGTGAGGAAACAGGTGGTCATCTGCAAACCAGGAAGAGAGTCCTCACCAGTCCATGATCTTGGACTTCCTAGCCTCCAGAACTATGAAAAAATGAATTTTTGTTGTTTAAGCCATCCAGTTTAAGGTATTTTGTTACAGCAGCCTGCACAGACAAGGACACCAATCTATACTTAGGAATATTTCACTGTATCAGGGCATTTCTTTTTTTTTTCTTTTTTTTTTAATGTTCAGTTAGCCACTGTATAGAACATCATTTGTTTTTGATGTAGTGTTCAATGATTCATTAGTTATGTGTAACACCCAGTAAACATCACAACATGTGCCCTTCTTAATACCTATCAACCTGTTACCCCCTTCCCACACCACCCTTCCCTTTGAAACTCTCAGTTTGTTTCCCAGGGCCCATAGTCTTTCTGGTTCATCTCCCTCTCTGATTTCTCCCCCTTCAGATTTCCCTCCTTTCCCCTATGGTTCTCCATGCTATTGCTTACATTCCACATATGAGTGAAACCATATGATAATTGTCTTTCTCTGCTTGACTTAGTTCACTTAGCATAATCCCCTTCAGTTCCATCCATGTCAATGCAAATGGTGGGTATTCATCCTTTCTGATGGCTGAATAATATTCCATTGTATATACAGACCACTTCTTTATTAACCATTCATCTGTTGAAGGGCATCTCAGCTCCTTCCACAGTTTGGCTATTGTGGACATTGCTGCTATGAACGTTGGGGTGCATGTGCCCCTTCTTTTCACTACATCTGTATCTCTGGTGAAAATACCCAGTAGTGCAATTGCTAGGTCATAGGGTAACTCTATTTTTAACATCTTGAGGAACCTCCATACTGTTTTCCAGAGTGGCTGTACCATCTTACATTCCCACTAACAGTGTAAGAGGGTTCCCCTTTCTCCACATCCTCACCAACATTTGTTGCTTCCTGTCTTGTTAATTTTTGCCATTCTAACTGGTATAAGGTGGTATCTCACTGTGGTTTTGATTTGTATTTCCCTGATGGCTAGTGATGTTGAGCATTTTTCCATGTGCCTATTAGCCATTTGCATGTCTTCTTTGGAGAAGTGTCTGTTCATGTCTTCTGACCATTTTTGGCCTGGGTTATTAGTGTTTTGAGTGTTGAGTTTGAGAAGTTCTTTATAGGTCTTGCCTATCAGCCCTTTATCTGTAATGTCATTTGCAAATATCTTCTCCCATCCATGGGCTGCCTCTTAGTTTTGTTGACTGTTTCCTTTGCTGTGCAGAAACTTTTCATCTTGATGAAGTCCCAAAAGTTCATTTTTGCTTTTGTTTCCCTTGCCTTTGGAGATGTGTCTTGAAAGAAGTTGCTGTGGCCAATGTCGAAGAGATTACTTCCTATGTTCTTCTCTAAGATTCTGAAGGATTCCTGTCTCACATTGAGGTCATTCATCCATTTAGAGTTTCTTTGTGTATGGTGTAAGGGAGTGGTCCAGTTTCATTCTTCTATATGTAGCTGTCCAATTCTCCCAGCACCACTTATTGAAGAGACTGTCTTTTTTCCATTGGATATTTTTTCCTGCTTTGTCAAAGTTTAGTTGATCATAGAGTTTGAGAGTCCATTTCTGGAGTTTCTATTCTATTCCATTGGTCTATGTGTCTGTTTTTGTGCCAGTACCATATTCTCTTGGTGATCACAGCTGTGTAATATAGCTTGAAGTCAGGTAATGATGCCTCCAGCTTTGTTTTTCTTTCTCATCATTCCCTTGGTGATTCGGGGTCTTTTCCAGTTCCATACGAATTTTAGAATTTTTTGTTTCACTTCCGTGAAAAAAGTTGGTGGTATTTTGATAGGGATTGCTTTGAATGTGTAGATTGCTCTAGGTAGCATGAACATTTTAACAATACTTGTTCTTCCAATCCATGAACATGGAACGCTTTGCCATTTCTTTGTGTCTTCCTCAATTTCTTTCAGAATGTTCTACAGCTTTCTGAATACAGATCCTTTGCCTTTTTGGTTATTCTTGCCAAACGTTAGTTCTTATCTTTTTCATAGTAGCCATTCTACTAGGTGTGAGGTGATGAGCGCATTGTGGTTTCGGGTTGCCTTTTTTTTTATGATTATTGATATTGAGCATCTTTTATTGTGCCTGTCAGCCACCTGTATGCCTTTTTGGAAAAAATAACTGTTCAGATATTCTGCCCATTTTAAATTGGATTGTTTGGTTTTTTTGCTATCAAGCTATATGAGGAAACTCCTTTCTTTTCCTCATTTTTAAGTGTTTTTTTTTTTTTCACACCGGGATATGGATTTTTGTTAAATTCTGTTTCTGCATCTATTAAGAGAATCATGTGTTCCTTGTCCTTTAGCATATTAATATGGTGTATTACATTAATTATTTTTTGGATATTAAGTTGTCCTTGTGTATCTGAGATAAATACCACTTAGTAATATTATATAATCTACTTTATATGTTGCTGGATTTGATTTGCAATATTTTATTGATGATTTTTTTTTGTCTATTTCTTAGGGGATGCTGTGCTAGAGTTTTTTTTATCTTATAATGTGCTGTCTGGGTTTAGTATCCAGGTAACACTAGCCTCACAATGAGTTAAAAAGCATTTGCTCTTCTATTTTGTGGAAGACTTCTTAAAATATTGATATTAACTCACTTTTAAATATTTCATAGAATGTGCCTGTAAATAGATCTGTGCCTGGACTTTTCTTTGTGGGAAGTTGTAAAATACGAATTCAATCACTTAACTTGTTAAAGATCTATTCAGATTTTCTATTTCTTTTATGAGCTAGTTTGTATCCTTCTAGTAATTTCTTTATTTAATCTAGGAAATCTAATTTGTAGACATACAGCTGTTTGTATTATTCCTTTACAGTCCTTTCTATTTCTGTGTACATTCAGCAGCAATGTCTCTTCTTTCATACCTAATTTTAGTAATTTGAGTTTTCTCTATTTTTTCTTGGAAAGGCTATGTGAAGGTTTGTCAATTTTGTTAAACTTTTCAAAGAGCCAACTTTTGATTGTTCTATTTTCTTTAATCTTCTATTTTTATTTCATTAATTTATGTCCTAATCTTTAATTTTCTTACTTTTGCTAACTTTAGGTTTAATTTATTCTTATTTTTTTACAGTGTCTTAAGGTAGAATGTTAGATTATTTATTACTTTTATATTTCTGCTCTTCTATAATATGGATATTTACCACTGTAAATTTTCCTCTATGCACTGTTTTAGTTGAATCATGTAAGTTTTGTTATGTTGTTCTTTATTTTTCACCTCTAATTTAATTATAGCTGGTATGGAAATATTACTTCTATGTGCCTCTGATCCTCTCCTCTTCTTTATGCAATCATTATAGCACATAATACTTAATATTTTTAAGTACTGTATGTTGCATATAAAAATATACTGAGATAATATTAGCCCACAGATATAATTCATTCTTCAGAGTGAGTTAGATTTGCTTCTGGCAGGCATCTGGGGGCACAAGATGATTTGCAGGTAGTCTTCAGTTCCTACAAAGGCTTCTATCACTTAACCACACTTATTCAAGATTGAATTGTAGTCAGAGTCTCTATAGGATTTTGCCTCATATTTCATACTTCCTTTGTCTCCTTTCCTATCTAATCCCCTTTCCTACTCCCTATGTGTTTTTCCCAAAAATACATTTTCCTGGGTGGCTTGTTTCCTTGTGTTTTGTGTGCTGTTTGATCGTGAATTAACATTTACTTAATCTTTCCTGTACTATTTTAGGAGTCCAGATGCTTTACCCCAGAGAATTTTTTTTTTACAATGAAGATTCAACCATAATTTATTTAACATAACCGCCCTTCCATAGAGAATGAAATTTTCTAATGTCTCATAATTATAAGCAATATAACAAAGAATACTAAATGTGTATTTGTGCACAGGTGAAAATATTTTAGAATAAAAAGTTATGAATAGAATTACTGAATTAAAGGACATGCCTCTAAAATTTTAATTTTAAAAGTGTCAGAATGCCCTCCAAGAAAAAGATATCGACATTTAAATTCTTACCAACTGGGTTTACAATTGCCCATTTTATTAAGCCTTGTATCAACACACAATATTGTTTATTGTTCTTAATTTCAGACAGTATGATGGGTGAAAAATATACCTCATGATTTCATCTTTTCTTTTTCTGACAAAGGAAGTTGGCCATATTTTTAAACTTTTTTCAGCCATTTGTGTTCCTGTGAATGGTCCATCTTTAGCCTTTGCTCATTTTTCTATAACAAAGTTTGAAGGTGCATATTTTGTTCATTCTACACAGCATTTTGTAGTTCTTGTCAAAGTAGCTGCTAATATTTAGAAATGGGAATATTTAACATTTTTTTAAAATCCATTTCCAGCTTCTTCTGAATATTGAAGGCTCTTCAACCCTGGGCCCCTGTTGGCAACAAATACCTGGAACAGTAGAAAGGCTTTTTCCTCTAGTGGTGCAGGTGTTGTTCTGGATCCCATGGCCCTCTCCCAGAGATAAATTTGTTTTAATTCTTATGGCATCCATTGGGCAAAACAGAGTTGGGAATACTTTAGCCCTGCTCAGTTGTTCTAGCCTAATGTGGAAATCTTAGATTCTCATCTGCCACATTGTGACAGGCTGAATAAATGAATTAATGCAGGTAAACCATTTATGGAAGCACTTTGCATATTTAAGGAGTCCCTGAATAGTATTGTCATCATTATCATCATTATTATCATTAACATTACCGATTCTCAACCTCTGTGTCAGTCCGTCATCACCACCAAAAAAGAACAAAGACTCATAGGAGGGATTCTGCTGAGACTTCTTATATTATTTTTAAGTTCATAATAAATTATCACACACTTAGTGGATAATTACACTATTTGTTAGCTCAGGATTCTGTAGATCAGACATCTGGCATAGCATGATTGGGTTATGTGTTCAGGTTGAAATCAAGGAGTTTGCCAATTACATGCTTATATGGAGGGTCCTCTTGGGGACATCTTCCAAGCTGATTTCTGGTGTTGACAATTCAATTTCTTGTGGTCATAAGAATGAAGTCCTCTTTTTTACGACTGCCGGCTAGGGACATCTCTGAGCTCATATATGCTGCTCACAAGTTCTTGTTTCTTATCCTCCTCCATATCAAAGCCAGGGACAAAAAGCTTTCCTCATTTTAAATCCCTCTCACTTTTGTAATATTTTGACTAACATCTGTGATCATTCATAAATCTCTGTACTCGTAAAGAGTTCATATGATTAGGTTAAGCCCACCGTATAATCATCCTATTTTAAGGTCAACTGATTAGTAATCTTAATCATATCTGAAAACTCCCTTTTCTGTGTAAAGTATAATCATGTGAGTTAACATTGGACACCAAGATCATCGGGCCCATCTTAGAATTCTACAACACTGTTCTTGGCAGGCTTTAAGAAATAGTACTCATAGAACATCACATAAAATCACATCAGTTAATAAAACTATGAAAATAAACCCATACTCTCCCACACAATACCTCATTTCTATCTTTCTCTGTACATTTCATAACTGAGCTCCAGTGTAAACCCACTGATTTCCTGGAGTACAGAGGGTCTTCTCCTCCCTGAGAAGATGGTCTTACCGTGCCTGAGGTCACTTATGCAACAGGATCACCAAGAATCTCTAAATCTTCATCTTACAGCCTTCTTAACAGCACTTAACAGCTATACAAATAGGATTCTAAAGATTTTTGGTAAGATTGGATTAATCCTAAGTGGGCCAGGTAATTCATTCGTAAATAATACAAAATAGATCCACTGATGTTCTGGTACTTATTTATTTATTTCCTCCTCAACTGCTATGAACATGGAAATGTTTCAAAGCTTTCCCACCTGTGTCAAAGTAAAAAATGTGTTCTCTGATGGCTTGAATTCAATTTTGCTTATTTCATCTCTTTTCCCCCCTACATTGCCAAGGGAATGGTCTGGCATTGAGTTAGCTATGTAGTTATCTCTTAATACAAAGGCCAGGTGAATTTGATGTCACTGAACTCCACACCTGCCACACCACTGTTATACCCTCTGTCATCTGCACATTCAGATTGGATGCTTCAGGCACCTGTCACTTCTTTTTTTTTTTTTTTTTAAGATTTTATTTATTTATTTGACAGAGAGAGAGACAGCCAGCGAGAGAGGGAACACAAGCAGGGGGAGCAGAAGAGGAAGAAGCAGGGTCCTAGCGGAGGAGCCTGATGTGGGGCTCGATCCCAGAGCACCAGGATCACGCCCTGAGCCGAAGGCAGATGCTTAATGACTGTGCCACCCAGGCACCCTGAGGCACCTGTCACTTCTACCCCAAAGCTTCAGGGTGTTCATATTCACCTATTAATGGCACTAAAGGCACAACAGGAAGGCCACTGGACGAATCTCTTTTACTTAGGAGTCAGGCACTTATTTCTATCTTTGATCAGGTTGGCAACCAAACTGCACCCATCTGGGGGAGGAATCCCATTCATCAGTGAGACTTTTCCTTTGAAATAAAAATCCACTGCATGGGCATGGGCATGAGGTGGTTTTCACAAGGTTTGACAACTGATATTTTACACCTATTGATTAGAAGTAACAAAATAGATTTTCAGGTTTTACCATGCCAGAGGCAGACTTCATTGTTGCTGAATGATTATGAAGCCCACAGAGTCTTTGGGAGGGAACTAGAACATCCAGAGTGATGGAAGGGCACAGGGACTTTGTGGGTTGATTATTCTAGGAACAATAACTACCTAACTGATGTCAAAGAATTTCAACAGTTTAGAAACTTATTCAGCCATGCCAGTGCATACTTGCCTTAGAGAGGAGAAACAAAGTTAATGGGACCTATTCTCTCAATTTATTTTCTGCCTTTTACTTATTTCACTCCTCACTTCCATGCCTGGATGGACATCTCTTTCTTTGTGTCATCTTGAAGAATTCTATTTTTCAGTACAATCACATTTTTCTGTAATAAGCACTTATGAGATATTAATTGGTACTCAGCTGTAAGCTGTCCGGAAAAAAAAATACAATGACAACTAGGGAAGAGGAGTGCTCTAGACAAGAAAGAAATGCTAGAATCTGGAGGCCACACAAGAGAGCACTGACCTTCATAATGTCACAGAAAGCATTGACGGTCACTGCAAGCAAATGCTGCTAAATTCTGGCTCACACTTACTATGGATGTCTCACCTCCTCCTATACCCAGGATCCTTCTCCTTCATGGCCTTATATAATTTACAGAGGTATCCCTAAGACCTAAAGCCCATTGTCTTACACCCTACTGTTCTTCCCCCTATACTGATTTTCCTAATAACAGAGTGAAGACCTCAATATGCTTTGAATTCTCCTTCTGTTGGTCATTGGTCTGCTGGACTGAACAGATATGGTTTGGGCAGATGGGGAAAATATCATGCAGTGGAACATGGACCCTTAAAACACATCATGGATGCAGTACTGTCACATGCGATGTTAAGTTTCAGAGAACTGTTCCATCTTAACGTTTCAGGGAAGAATGTGGAAAGCTCATAAATGGCAACCACAAAGCAGTTGAACCATGATTCTGGTGCAAACATGAATGACAAGTTTCTCCTTTTCTCATCATATTCTTTTGACAGCCCAGAATGATGGTTTTGAATATTTAACTAGGTAATGTAAAGCTTTGAAATTTGGGCAGGTAGGGTGTGTGTGTGTGTGTGTGTGTGTGTGTGTGTGTTTGTGTGTGTCTGTGTCTTTGTGTGTCTGCGTCTCTGTGTTAAGTCTTACTCCACTCTCAGGTGTCTCTTTTCAACAGAGCAGTGGTGCATTTCATGAGAATCTAATAATACTTGGTTGATTTTTTTTTCAATTGGAGCAGATGAGACCTGGACACATTTCAAATATCACAGAATAGTTTATATTGCTAAAACAAGGCATGCATTTAGTCCAGAATTTGAAATATAGCGTAAGAAGCAATGGTTCACTAAATCGTCCTTTGAATGACTCCCTGGTGTGGTCAGAGAAGAGCTCTCCCCACATTCCAATCCTTCCATAATATAAGAGACAGAGCTGTCCCCGAGGGATAGATGACATGGTAAAAGGGAGTTAAACCACCTCTTTTCCAGTGTGGGAGAAATGCCCTGATTCAAAAATGGATGAAAGACCTCAATGTGAGACAGGAATCCTTCAGAATCTTAGAGAAGAACATAGGAAGTAATCTCTTCGACATTGGCCACAGCAACTTCTTTCAAGACACATCTCCAAAGGCAAGGGAAACAAAAGCAAAAATGAACTTTTGGGACTTCATCAAGATGAAAAGTTTCTGCACAGCAAAGGAAACAGTCAACAAAACTAAGAGGCAGCCCATGGATGGGAGAAGATATTTGCAAATGACATTACAGATAAAGGGCTGATAGGCAAGACCTATAAAGAACTTCTCAAACTCAACACTCAAAACACTAATAACCCAGGCCAAAAATGGTCAGAAGACATGAACAGACACTTCTCCAAAGAAGACATGCAAATGGCTAATAGGCACATGGAAAAATGCTCAACATCACTAGCCATCAGGGAAATACAAATCAAAACCACAGTGAGATACCACCTTATACCAGTTAGAATGGCAAAAATTAACAAGACAGGAAGCAACAAATGTTGGTGAGGATGTGGAGAAAGGGGAACCCTCTTACACTGTTAGTGGGAATGTAAGATGGTACAGCCACTCTGGAAAACAGTATGGAGGTTCCTCAAGATGTTAAAAATAGAGTTACCCTATGACCTAGCAATTGCACTACTGGGTATTTTCACCAGAGATACAGATGTAGTGAAAAGAAGGGGCACACGCACCCCAACATTCATAGCAGCAATGTCCACAATAGCCAGACCATGGAAGGAGCCTAGATGCCCTTCAACAGACGAATGGATAAAGAAGATGTGGTCCATATATACAATGGAATATTATTCAGCCATCAGAAATGATGAATACCCACCATTTGCATTGACATGGATGGAACTGGAGGGGATTATGCTAAGTGAACTAAGTCAAGCAGAGAAAGACAATTATATGGTTTCACTTACATGTGGAACATAAGGAATAGCATGGAGGATATTAGGAGAAGGAAGGGAAAAACGAAGGGTGAGAAATCAGAGAGGGAGATGAACCAGAAAGACTATGGACCCTGGGAACCAAACTGAGGGTTTCAGAGGGGAGGGGGGAGGGGGATGGGTTAGCCCAGTGATGGTTATTAAGGAGGGCACATATTGCATGGAGCACTGAGTATTATATGCAAACAATGAATCATGGAACATTAGATCAAAAACTAATGATGTACTGTACGGTTACTAACATAACAATAATAAAAGAAAATGTGCAAATATTTTTATATTTTATATGTTTACATTTATTTAATGTATTTAATGTTTATATGTATATAATATATATGCATAATGCAATATTATTTAACTATGAAAAAGAATGAAAGTTTGTCATTTGTAGCAACTCAAAGGACCTTGAGACATTATGTAAGTAAAATGTCAAAGAAAAAGATAGTGTATGATCTCATTTTTATGTAGAACCTAAAAAAACACAAACAAAAACCGGAGCTCATGGGTATATAGAACAGATTGGTGCTTGCCATGGGGTGGATGCTATAGGTGAAAGGGTTCAAAAGGTACAAATTTGCAGTTATGAAATGAATAAGCCGTAGGAATGTAATGTACAGCATGTTGACTATGGTTCATAGTACTGTATTGCATATTTTAAGTAGCTAAAAGATCACAAAAAAAAATTTGTAACTATGTATGATGAAAGATGTTAACTGGACATATTTATTGTGATCATTTTCCAATATATACAAATATCAAATCATCACATTGCAGTGTAGCATATTTGCTGGCACAACTGGATTTGTGTGCCAAAGAAAGAAATTATACTACTCTTTCACAGTACACAAAAAGTAACTGTATGTGGAACATAGCTGAAGCTATAAAATTTTTATAAGAAAAACTAAGAGTGAACCTTGGGTTAGGAAAAGTCTTCTTTGATATGACACTGAAGCACAAACTGAAAGAAAAAACAGACCTCACCAAATAAAATTTTTTTCACCTCAAAGGTTTCCATTATGTAAGTAAAATTATGATGTACAGAAAGGGAGCAAATGTTTGCTAATCTTAAAATCTGATAAGGCACTTTTACCTAGGATACATTTAAAAAAGACACAACTCAATAATAAAAATAACAAATACAACAATTTAAGAATGTCAACAGATTTGAATAGACTTCTTTCTCCAAAGAAGATACATAGAAACTTGAAAAGACACTCAACATTAATGGCTATCAAGGAAACTTGAATCTAAACAACAATGTGATGCCACTTCACACTTAATAGGATGGCTATAATATCAATAATTTAAAAAAAACACAGGCAACTAAAAGTGTGGGTGAGGATGTAGGAAAATTGCTGGTGGGTATGTAAAATGATTCAGCTTCTTTGAAAATAGTCTTACATTCCTCAACAGGCCTAACAAAGAGATAGCATATGACCCAACAATTTCACTCCTAGTTATACACCGAAGTGCAATGAAAATATATGTCTATGCAAAATTTGTATTTGAAAGTTAATAGCAACATTATTCATAATAGGAGGGAACTGGGCTGGGAGATGTATATCAACTGATGAGTGGATAATCAAAACGTGGCTTGTCTGTACAATGTAATATGATTTAGCAGTGAAATGGAGTGCAGTACTTAAAACATGCTAAAACATGATGAACCTTGAAAATATGATAAGTGAAAAAAGTCAGTCACAAAAGACTGACCACTTCATTGATAAATTCCATTCACATGAAATGTCCAGAATAGGCAAATTGATAAGTGTTTGTCTAAAGATGGAGTAGGGAGTTGGAGGTAATGGGGAGTGACTGCTAATAAATCGGGGTTATGATCAGGGAATGCTGAAATTTCTCTAAAATTGATCATGATGATGGTTGCACAGTTCTATGAATATGCTAAACATCATAGAACTGCTCATATTAAATGGGTCAATTTTATGGCATGTAAATGTGTCTCGATAAAGCTATTATACAAAAAAAATTTGTCAAGTAATGTGAAAAAAGCAGACAATAGAATAGAATAAATAGCAGACAATAGAAAATACACAGATGAATAGAAAAATATTGCAGGAGGGTGCCTGGGTAGTGCAGTCGTTAAGCATCTGCCTTCGGCTCAGGGCGTGATCCCGGCGTTCTGGGATCGAGCCCCACATCGGGCTCCTTCGCTGGGAGCCTGCTTCTTCCTCTCCCACTCCCCTGCTGTGTTCCCTCTCTTGCTGGCTGTCTCTCTGTCACATAAATAAATAAAATCTTAAAAAAAAAAAAGAAAAATATTGCAGGAACTAACTAATGGAAATATCAGACATAGATGCTTAAATACTTATCTTTAATATGTTTCAGAAGACAGATAATAAGATTAAAAATTTTGGTGAAACACTGGGAATTATACACAAGAAGTGCTAGAATTTAGGAATACAAAATAAAAATTAAGAACTCAGTGGATATTCCTGAAACTCATATACAGTGTGTGTTAACTAACTGAAATTAAAATAAAAACTTTAAAAAAAGAACTCAGCATATAGGTTAGATACCGCTTGGATATAGTCAAATAACACAACAATGACCTAGAAGGTAGCTCAGGAAAAAAAAAATATCCAGAATAAATCACTGAAAATCAAAGGAGGATAGAATTAATAAAGAAATGGGAGATACAGTCCAAAAGCCTAGCCTGTGTGTATCTGGGGTCCAAAAAGGAAAACATAAGTATGTGGAAGAATCAATACTTGACATAATAATGGCTAAGTATTTTCTAAGACTACAGAAATGTACAGGGGCATAGATTAAGTAAGCTATATGAGCCAAGGATAAAATTGACAAAGAAATACGCACATGTAGCATATCATAATATCCCCATTAAAAACAAATGACAAAGAAAAAAACTTAAAAGCAGTCAGAGAAAACGTTAGATGTTTTCAAGTCAGCAACAGTTAGACTGATAGCTGACTTCTTGACAGAAAAATAAAAATCACAATACAATTGTACAACCTCCTCAAAGTGATGAAAAATATTTATAAACCTAAAATTTTATAAGCAAAATATTCTACAAAAATGAAGCAAAGACATTTTAGGAAAACAACCAGGAAAATTTATCTGTGTATGTGACCCAAAATATTGTTGGCTAAGCAGAATGAAATTTTCTCAAAGGGAAACACTGAAGGGCAGTAAGGATTGAAGATCATACAAAGGGTTGTTAATATTGACAAGATAAAATAATAATAATGCACTATAGAAATTTGTGTATATATAATTACCAACTATCATAATACCAAATTAAGTAAACAAAAGTAAATGATGTTAAAGTGTTATGAAGTCTTTTTATTATCTGAAAATAAAGAAAATACACTAAGTATCATCAATTCTTTTAAGCCAAGGAGACTTGTAGTAATGCATAATATAACTTCTAAAATAATAACTAAAAAACTGTATAACTACCAAGATAATAAAAGGGGGAAGTAAAATAATGAAATATAATCTGATCAAAAGAAGGTAAAGAAGTAAAAAAAGGGAGAGGGATTGCAAAGGTGGGCTAATTAAAAATTAAATATAATGTGGATAGAAGTAAATCCAAACACATCACTAATTATATAATAAAGAACTAATAACTACACTCAAAAGACAATAAAATTAGACTTTTAAAAATCCTGAAAATCAACTACACTATTTTTAGTTTACTATCTAAAACATAAATAATAGGAGTTTGGAGATCAAGCTATAGTAAAAAAAATACACACACACACACACACACACACATCATGAAATCATTAACCAAAATAAAGCATCTGTTACCATATTAGCATTAAAATATGTAGATTTTAACATAAAATGAGGAAAATTTAATAGGGTGAAAATTTCAATTTTGGGGAGGTATAGCAATTCTACATTTGCATCAACCTATTAATGTAGCTTCACAATGTTCAAAGCCTCAATGTACAGAACCAGATGTAAAAATGAAGAGATCTTAATCATTTTGGAAGATTTGAATATGCTTTGTGATGGTTTATTTGTTCTGTTTCTCTAGAGAAACATGACTAATAAGTGACAAGTGAATAAGTAGACAAAAAATTGAGTAAGTCACAAGAAGATTTTTAAAACATATGACAAAGTTGATCTAATTTTTTAATTTGCTGGTGATGGGTAGTAAGGAGGGCACGTATTGCATGGTGCACTGGGTGTTATACGCAACTAATGAATCATCGAACTTTACATCAGAAACCAGGAATGTACTGTATGGTGAATAACATAATATAATAAAAATATTATTATGAAAATAAAGAAAAAGAACTATAAATTCTTTCATAAGGTAAACATGAAAAATCAATTGTTCCCACCTAATTTTATGAGGCCATTTTTACTTTGATAACCTGATACCAAAACTAAAGATATTTCAAGAAGAGAAATTGAATACGAACACTTCGACAAAATATTAGGTATTTGAATCTAGCAATATATGAAAAAGACAATATATCATGTCTAAGTGGAGTTCATTCTAGGAATACAAAGTCATTTTAATATTTGAAGATCAGTCAATGCAACTTGCCCTATTAATAGATTAAAAGAGAAAGCAGTATGATATTCCAATAAATGAAATAGGCATTTTGGTTAAATTCAACACCAATTCTTGATACGTGAATTTATGATAAAACCTCCCAGGAAATTTGAATGAAAGGAATTCCTTCAACTTGATAAAGGACATCTACAAAGAACCTTTAGCTAACATCATGTTTAATGGTGAAAGACTAACAACTTTCCTTCTAAGATCTGGAACAAGGAAAAGACATCTTTTCTTGCCACTCCTATTCAGTGTGGTGCTGGACATTCTAGTAGGAGCAATCAGACAAGTAGAAGAAATAAAAAACAAGCAAATTGGAAAGTAAAGAAGAAAACATGATTCTGTATGTAGAAAATACTACGAATCTACAAAAACTTATATGTTAATTTAGCAAAGTCTCAGGTACAAGTTCAGTGGAAAAAACAAATTATACTTCTATATTAACAGTAGACAGTTAAAAATGAAATTCAAAGTATAATACCATTTATAATTGCATTAAAATATGAGATTCTTAGGGATAATTTAAACAAAATGCGTGGTATAATGCATGTTATGAGCACTACTCAGAAAACGTAAAGAATACCCAGTTAAATGAAGAGACATGTCCAACTTAATGGATTGAGAGACTCTTTGCTCTTAAAAAGTCAATTGTCTACAAATTGATCTATAGATTTGATTCTATCCCAGTCAAAATCCCAGTAGGCATTTTCTGCAGAAATCAAGATAATCCCAAGATAGTGTGGACTTAGAACAATTTTTTAAAAGATCAAAGTTGGATTTCAAGATTTACTATATGTCTACAGTAATCAAGACATTGTGTTACCAAAGTAAAACAGAACAGAATCAAGAAGTAGAGTCACACATATCTGATTAATCGATTTTGACAAAAGGAGTGAAGATAAGCCAATAAGGAATGAATAATCTTTTTTTTTTTTTTTTAAAGATTTTATTTATTTATGTGACAGAGAGACAGCCAGCGAGAGAGGGAACACAGCAGGGGAGTGAGAGAGGAAGAAGCAGGCTCCCAGCAGAGGAGCCCGATGTGGGACTCGATCCCGGCACGCCGGGATCACGCCCTGAGCCGAAGGCAGATGCTTTAACGACTGCGCTACCCAGGTGCCCCAGGAATGGATAATCTTTTTAATAAAAGTGAAGTTCCATCCTTACCTCTCACCATTTACAAGATTTAACTAGAAATTATTTAATGTAGGTTTGAATGTAAAAATTAAAGATATAAATCTCCAAGAAGAAAATATAGGGAAAATGTTACCTCCTTGAAGATTACTTATCACAGAACACAAAAATCATATCAAAGAAAAATGTCACAAATTGGACTTTCCCAAATTAATAACTTCTGCTCTTTCTCTTCGAAAGATACAAGTAAAAAAAACTGAAAAGGAAAGCCACTACACATCTACTTGAATGGCTATATTTTAAAAGAAGAATAATACCAAGTGGAGCAACCAGAACATTCATAATCTTCCTGATGGAAATGTAAAGTGGCACAGTCATTTTGTAAAACTGTTGGACAGTTTCCTTTATACTTGGCCAAATAATTTCACTCCCAGGCATTTACCAAAAAGAACTGTGAAGTTATCCATGTAAAGACTTGCATATGAATGCTTATAGTAGCTTTAATCCTCAAAGCTCAAAACTGGAAACAACCTAGCTTTCCATCAACCAGCGAATGGATCAATAAATTGTGGTCTATCTACACTGAGAGAACATTTTTTCACTAATAAAAAGGGTATGGATTAATTTTACAAATAATAACATAAGAAATTTTAAAAAATTAAGCTGCGTGAAAAGAGTCAAGTTCAAAGTAGTCTACACGTGTGATTCCATTTACATAAAATTCTAGAACAGGCAGAATTAATCTGTAGAGAAAGAAGTAAATAAAGTTGATAATAAGTAAACTAATTAAAAAGGTTTTTTTTTAAAAAAATCTATTATCTTTTCATGCACTAGTAGTCAATAATTGAGGGAAAACTTAAAAGTCAGCATTTGAAATATAATTTAAAAATGTAAATCTTTTACTACTAAGTAATTGGGGGATATTAAAAACATATACAGAAACTTATGGAGGGGAAAGGAATTTAATCATTCTGCCTTTCGCATTCTGTATCCATGAATGGAAAGTCACTTTTGTGCAGATATCAATTGTAGTTATCTGTTGATATCCTTCTCATTTCCCCACACTCATGTGGTTTTAGGGCATGGCAGGCTAACCTTCCATTTGTCTGCTCATTTTATTGGCCACCAGGCTCTCCTTTGCCTATTTGTGTGCTGGCTGGAAGATCGGAGAATAATTGTCCCCTGGGGGCAGGTTTCAACCAATAACTATGGAGTTGCTGTATTAATGCTCCAGGGGGACAATTCTGAGGCCTTTGAACTGTGCTGGTTTCCAGAGCTTCCCTGCAGGATTGGTGAATTGCATAATTATACACTTTATTGTAAAGTGTGGCTGTGTCCCTCCCTTCCTGATAGTATTCCTGTACTAGTGCTCCTTTTATCTCCCAAATTACTATTTGCATTTCTCTTAGGATTTGTTGCTAGTTAAACCTAAACAAAGACATCAATTCACACCAAATGCATTAAAAATTCAATGCCATTCCAAATAAAATACAAATTGTGTGTTTGCATGTATGTGTGTGTGTGTACGTGTGTGTGAATAAACTGACAAAATGATTCATAGCATAAGATATGTTGTCCTAAGCTCTTCAGCAGAAAGCAGACCCTGAGACAAGTATTGAAGCAGAAGTAATTTACTAGGATGTGTTGCTGGAAAACCAGTAAGGCGTGGGTAAGGGGACGCAAGTGAGGAAAGAGGCTAAAAAAGAATTGGTATGGACCACATTCAGAGTTGCTCCATCAGGCAAGAGGTGGGGGCTGGGGTATTTTTACTTCTGCACCAGTCTGCGGAAAGGGCAGCACTTGGAGGACATATACTTTCCATCACTCTGGACCTCCACGTGTGCAGATAGCATGGGCTCTGGTAACCCCCTATTAAAGATGCTATCCATCAGAGAGAAAGTGTGTCTTGGGAAGTTGCCTTGGAATGCCAGTGGAATCCAAGGAGAGCTGGGGGAGCACACACAGGATGCACTGCATTCAGAGAGACATTTAGAGAAGACATAATCATTCTCCCTGGGAGCTGCCAGTGACTGAAGCCCCAGTGGTGATATCAGAAACCCTCACTTTGCAGAACTGTCGCCAAGACATCACCACAAAGTGCACAGCTATCAAGAGGGACTTCCTATGGATGACATGTTTCCAATGGCATCTGTTAAAACGGCTGCCATAAATTTCCACTGATGGGCCAAGGGGCTTTGCACATTAAGCCACTAACATTCTGTTTTATCAGAGGCCTTAGTGTCACTGTGAGTGTCTACAGGTATTTGACTAAGGTTGCAACTTACTATATTTCTAGTTCTAAACTATAGCCACATAAATAACCAAACTAAGCCTTAATTTACTTTCAGGGCAAAAGATTAATATCTTCATCAGAAGCTGGTTAAATGAGGTGATACTTAAGTGCTTATCAGAGTCTTCCAATCATACAGGTAATTGATATATATTTCTTGCAGTTTATTTGTAGAATAATCTCTAGATTTATCAGCCATGAGGATATATTCCCCTTTGGGAATACTGGTGCTTAAATGGCAGAATTTTGATCTACTGACTAATGATTGTGAGTTCAGTGGGCAAGTCTTGAGAAAAGAGGGTTATATCAGTCACATTTCACTATAGTCCAAAATGTCACTTTTATTAGGTGACTGGGAAGAAAAAGTGGGCACTCACTCTCCCTAACAAAAAATGCCTGGCTTTACTTAAAAAAAAAAAAAAAAAAAGTAAGAAATTAAAAAAAAAAACACGCAAATGAATCCTGATCTTAAATTTTTACACAAATTCTAGCCACCTTAGTTGAAAAATTTCTGATTTCATAACTATGATTTCCATGGTTATAACTAAAACTTCCTTCGTTCTTCCTTCGTAGTTCTTTGGAAAGCAAATAAGTAAAAATACATCAGTGCAAAATGCTTTATTTTTACTCTGAATTTTCTGAGAAGATGTCCATTGAAAGTGAAATGAAAGCATGAAATGAAAGTGAAATGAAAGCATGACCTACCTAACATATAAAAGGTTCCCATAGATAGCAAAGCATAAAAACTAAAAACTGAGAGGATCCAAGATGTTGTGTGATAGAGTCACTCCACTGGATGCTGTGCAGAAGGGACTTTATATGGGTTTGTTTGGCTGCCATTTGTGCCATAACAAAGTACCACAGAATGGGTAGTTTCAATAATAGAAATTACTATATGTCTCACAGTTCTGGGGGATGGACATCTGAGATCAAAGTGTCAGTAGCGTTGTTTCTTCTGATGTCTCACCCTCAGCTTAAAAATAGACATCTCCTTTTGCTCTCATGTGGTCATCCCTCTGTGTGTGTCTGTGTCCTAATCTTTTTTTGTAAGGACACCAGTTAGATTGTATTAGGGCCCACAGATACGAACTCATCTAACCTTAATCACCTCTTCAAAGACCCTATCTTTCAATGCAGTCACATTCTGAAGTACTGGAGGTTAGGACTCCAACAGATGAATTCTTAGGGACACAGTTCAGCCCATAACAGACTTCATGCAGGGAAGGCCAGACTCTGGCCAGGTCCTAGAGCATTGTCTACTCTGGTAGCATACAGTGCACCCTTATTGAAGAGAAACGTTCTTGCCTTTGACGTTTGACAGTTCTTATTTGCTTTGATGGGTTGACCCCTCTGACCTCATGCAGTCTACTACTTAGAAGAAAACAATTACATTTTTCTCTATTTTTCTAACTGAGATACAAAAATGTTATCAGGATTTATAGCCTCACCTGTTCAAATTTCCTGTATACAGGGACCATACTGTGGAAAAATAGGTTTAAAAAGTGATTCTGGAAGTCCTTAAAAAGTGATTCTTTTCATCCTTAGGAGGATGAAAACTAGAACCCAATGCTGAATATGTGGAAGAGCTAACTTAATTGGCTTCCAAAGTGCATTTTGGGTGAAGGAATTACCTGTATGATCTAGCTTCCAGAGTGTCCGATAGTGCCTAAGGTGGCTTGATTGGATATGTTGATTAAAATACATGTATGTTGGTTTACCTTAGTGGATTCCTTTTCTTAGTAGTTTGCTATGAAAAGAAGCTGAGCTCTGACATATTCATATTCATAAAGTAGACTTGTGCTCCTGAGTGTGTTCCAGTGCTCATTCAGCCACCATCTACTCAGCACTCTCATGCATTGTGCACCATTGTGAGGCTGTGGTACAGAGAACATCACTGTTTTGGTGCACTCACAGGATAGTAAACATCATAAACACTACAAAAAAGAAGGGAAATGCTGGAAGCAACAAAAAGGGAACCTGGAGGAATCTGTGCTTTAGGAAGCAAAGGATTAGAGGAGGAGGCTAAGACAGAGCCCTGCCAAGTGCATCACCTATGAACCCTTCCAAGACTGGTGGTGGAGAGGTGGGAATCACCTCTCCCTCTTAGAAGCTCTAAGGAGGGAGCAGTAGGTTTCTCTGGGCCTGGCTTTGTTTGTGCAGGCCTCACCCTTTGGCCCAAGATTTCCCCTAGAGTAATCTCAGCTGCTTCTTTAAAATATGAGTCGGTGGCAAAATAATTTGAGGAATGCTTTGTTCCCATGCTTTCACTTTGGTTTTTTGTTTGTTTGTTTGTTTTTTATTTTTTTAATTTTTTTATTATAATAATATTTTTTATTTTAGTATGTTAGTCATGCTTTCACTTTGAAATTCTCATTTGGTGTGAGTAACCTTGTAGTAGCAAACTTCATTGAAAGGTGTTTAATTCAGTGGTTTCCAAGTCTTATCACAAACTAAAAAAAATACCATTAACTCTCTGAACATCTTATGGGAACCACTGCATTAGAATGTGTGGACACATTCTAATTTCTTCCCAGGAAGTCAGGCACAGAGAAGGAAATTCAAGAGGGGAGGGCTCAATGATAGCTCCTGGCTGGTTTGGGTCCTCCCTGATTTGGATATGTTCTCAGGGTAGTTTGAAAGCCCCCAAGATTTTAGAGATGAAGTTTTGGTTCCAAGCAGAGAAAATGAAGATGAAAAAGTTTTTATCAGGAAATTGTTCTGTGATATCAAGGAGAAAAACGATTTGTTACTGCACTCATCCTGGAGTGTGTGGGAATTCCTGACTGCTTTGTAACTTGGAGTTCAAGGATACAAGATAGTTAAACATCTTTCCAGGGCTGCTTTCCATGCCAAACATGAAAAAACAACCACCTCAAAGGATACTCTGTGCTTTACCTGCTACATCTAGAGCAGAACAGTGAGATACCTGCCAAATGGCTTATACAGATCAATAACTTAACATGATGAACTTAGGATGACACAATATATTCCCTGCAAGAGATTTAAGTCTACAATTGGTACAGAAAATTGACATTGTACAAATGTTCCAAAGTAGTCTGTCCCTTTGAAAAAGAAAATTGCAGCAATATTTCATAAGTCATGTAAAATAAGTCATTGAAATAAATGCTCAAGACAAATTAGAAGTATGTGCCATATTTTTGCTGTTCTTCATATTATGATTTTTTTGAAATAAAAAAAGAAAAACAAAACCCAAAAAAGTCCTGATCTTTTTTTTTTTTCTCCCTTGGGTTAACAAAGGGGATCCATATTTCAAAAGAATTGAACCAGGACATGGGAATGCAGCTTCTGGTGACAACTAGCAACCTAAAGAGATTCCTTTAACCTCAGCACCTTTTGCCTCTGAAGAAACTAACAGCTAGCACAGACACTATAGACTCTTTGCAGATTTTATCAGTTTTTGCCTCTCAGGTTTTCATGTTCACAGATACCAACCTTCGGAGTCCCTCCTTGCCAATCAATAATTACTTTAAATGTAAATAAATTAAAGTCGCCAATCAAAAGGCTTAGAGTGGTTGAATGGAAAGACCCCACTTTATTCTGCCTATAAGAGATTCACTTCAGCTTCAAGAACACATAGGCTCAAAGTGCAGGTATATTAAAATGTATTTCATGCAAATGGAAACCAAAAGAGACAGGGGGAACAATACTTACATAAAACAGACTTGAAACTCAAAAATAACAAGACACAATGAATGTCATTATATAATGATGAAGGGGCCAATTTATCAAGAAGATGTAATAACTGTAAATATATATGCAGCCAACATTGGATACCTAAATATTTTAAACAAAAACTAACAGATCTGCAAAGAGTAGTAGAAGGCAATATAATAATAGTAAAGGACTGCAATATCCTACTTTCAACAATGGACAGATTATCCAGACAGAGAATCAATAAAGAAACATTGGACTTGAACTATGCATTGGATTAAATGGACCTAACAGACATATACAGAACATTCCACCTATAAGACCAGAATACACATTTTTCTCAAGTGCACATGGAACATTGTCCAGGATAAATCATATGCTCAGTTACAAAACAAGCCTAAGACAATTGAAATCATACCAACGATCTTTTCTAACCACAACAGTATGAAAATAGAAATCAATAACAGGAAAAAACTGAAAAATTCACAAGTAAGTAGTAATTAACACACTTTTTTTTTTTTTAAAGATTTTATTTATTTATTTAACAGAGATAGAGACAGCCAGCGAGAGAGGGAACACAGCAGGGAGAGTGGGAGAGGAAGAAGCAGGCTCACAGTGGAGGAGCCTGATGTGGGGCTCGATCCCATAATGCCAGGATCACACCCTGAGCCGAAGGCAGATGCTTAACTGCTGTGCCACCCAGGCGCCCCAATTAACACACTTCTGAACAACTAATGGGTCGAAGAAGAAATCAAAAGGGACATAAAAAGTATCTTAAAACAAACAGAAACGGAAACACAGCAAAACCTATGGATGATGCAAAAGCTGAGCTAAGAGGGGGAGTTTATAGTAATGAATGCCTACATTTAAAAAAAACTCAAATAAACAACATAACTTTACAACTCAAGAAATTAGAAAATGAACAAACTAAACCAAAAGTTAGCAGAAGAAAGAAGATGATTTCACTCATATGTGGAATTTAAGAAACAAGACAGATGAACATAGGTGAAGGGAAGGAAAAATAAAATAAGATAAAAACAGAGAGAGAAGGGCATCTGGGTGTCTCAGTTGGTTAAGCATCTGACTCTTGATTTGGGCTCAGGTCATGATCCTGAGATCATGTTGTGAGATCAAGCGCCACCTCTGGCTTTCAGCTGGGTTGTGGAGCTTGCTTAAGTTTCTCTATCTCCCTCTTCCTCTGCCCCTTCCCCCTTTCTCTCTGAAAAGAAAAAAAAAAAGAAAAAAAAAAAAAAGAAAAAAAAAGAAAAAAGAAAAGAAAAGGTGGCAAACCATAAGAAACTCTTAACTATAGAGAACAAACTGAAGGTTTCTGGAGGGGGGATGGGTGGGGGATGGGCTAAATGGGTGATGGGCATTAAGGAGGACACTTGCTGGGATGAGCACTGGGTGTTATATGTAAGTGATGAATCACTAAATTCTACTCCTGAAACCAATGCTACATTATATATTAACTAAAAAAATAATAATAATAAAGAAAAACACAAAAATCAGAGCAGAAGTAAATGAAATGAAGACTAGAAAGACTAGAAAAGAGCAATAAAATTAAGAGTTGATATTCTTGAAAGATAAACAAATTTGACAAGCCTTTAGCTAGATTTAACCAAGAAAAAAAGAAAGGATTCAAATAAGTAAAATTTTAAGTGACAGAGGAAAAATTAAAACTGATATCACAGGAATGCAAAGGTTCATAAGAGGTTATTTGAACAATTATATGCCAACAAATTGAATAACCTCCAAGTACTGGATAAATTTTTAGAAACATACAACCTACCAACACTGAATCATGAAGAAATAGAAACTCTGAATAGACCAATAATGAATAAAGATATTGAACTGATAATCAAAAAGCTCTCAAGTATCAGGGTAATACTGGCCTCATAGTATGAGTTTGGAAGCTTCTCTTCCTTTTTCTATTTTTTGGAATAGTTTGAAGAGGATAAGTATTAAGTCTTTTTTAAGTGGTAGAATTTAACTGTGAGTCAATCTATTCCTAGACTTTTGTTTGTTTAAAGTTTTTGATTACCAATTCAATTTTGTTACTAGTAATTGTTCTGCTCAGATTGCCCATTTCTTTCTGATTCAGTTTTGAAAGATTGTATGTTTCTAGAAATTACTCATTTCTTCTAGGTTGCCCAGTTTGTTGACATATAATTTTTCACAGTAGTCTCTTATAATCCTTTGTATTTCTGTGATGCTGGCTTTTACTTCTCCAAGATATGGAGGTGACCTAAGTGTCCATCAGTAAATGAATGGACAAAGAAGATAAATGCAACCACATGAATAGACCTAGAGTATGGTATTATGCTAAGTGAAATAAGTCAGGCAGAGAAAAAAAATACCATATGATTTTACTTCTATGTGGAATCTAAAAAAAAAACAAAACAAATGAACAAACAAACAAACAAAAACAAAAGCAAAATCATAAATACAAAGAACAAACTGGTGGTTGCCAGAGAGGAAGGGATTGGGGGATAGGCGAAACAGGTTAAGGGGATTAAGAAGTGCAAACTTGCAGTTATAGAATGGATAAGCCACAGGGATGAAAGGTACAGCATAAGGAATACAGTCAATAATATTGTAATGGCATTGTATGGTGATGGATGGTGACAGCACTTTTCATGGCGAGCATAGCTTAATGTACGGAGCTGTTGAATCACTATGTTGTGCAACTGAAAATAATGTAGGATTGCATGTCAACTATATTTCAATTTTTAAAGACCTCCCAACCAAAAAAGCTCAGGTCCAGATAGATTCGTGGGTTAATTCTATCAAATATTTAAATAAGAACACCAGGGATCCAGACAGTATGGTACTGGCACAAAAACAGACATATAGATCAATGGAACAGAATAGAAAACCCAGAAATGAGCCCACAACTATATGGTCAACTAATATTCAACAAAGCAGGAAAGAATATCCAATGGAAAAAAGACAGTCTCTTCAAGAAATGGTGTTGGGAAGACTGGACAGCAACATGCAGAAGAATGAAACTGGACCACTTTCTTTCTCTCTCTTTTTTTTCATAGCAATTTTTTATTGTGTTATGTTAGTCACCATACAGTAGTATATCCTTAGTTTTTGAGGTAGTGTTCCATGATTCATTATTTGCATATAACACCCAGTTTCTTTTTCTTTTTTTTTTTTAAAGATTTTATTTATTTATTCGACAGAGATAGAGACAGCCAGCGAGAGAGGGAACACAAGCAGGGGGAGTGGGAGAGAAAGAAGCAGGCTCATAGCGGAAGCGCCTGATGTGGGGCTCGATCCCATAACACCGGGATCACGCCCTGAGCCGAAGGCAGACGCTTAACCGCTGTGCCACCCAGGCGCCCCTACACCCAGTTTCTTATATCACATACAAAAATAAATTCAAAATGGATGAAAGACCTAAATGTGAGAAGTGAAACCATAAAAATCCTAGAGGAGAAAACAGGTAGCAACCTCTTTGACATCAGCCGCAGTAACTTCTTGCTAGACATGTCTCCTCATGTAAGGGAAACATAAGCAAAAATGAACTATTGGGACTTCATCAAGATAAAAATGTTCTGCAACAGTGAAGGAAACAATCACAAGACTAAAACCAACCTTCGGAATGGGAGAAGATATTTGCAAATGACATATCTGATAAAGGGTTAGTAACCAAAATCAATAAAGAACTCATCAAACTCAACACACACACACACACACACACACACAAACAGCTATTCCAGTTAAGGAATGGGCAGAAGACATGAATAGAAATTTTTTCCAAAGAAGACATCCAGATGGCTAACAGACACACAAAAAAGATGCTCATCATCACTCATCTTCAGAGAATTGCAAATCAAAACTTCAGTGAGATATCACATCACACCTCTCAGAATGGCTGAAATTAACAACACAGGAAATAACAAGGTGTTGGTGAGGATGCAGAGACAGGGGAACCCTCTTATGCTGTTGGTGGGAATGCAAGTTGGTACAGCCACTCTGGAAAACAGTATGGAAGTTCCTCAAAAAGCTGAAAATAGAACTACCCTATGATCCAGCAATTGCATTACTACATATTTTACCCTAAGGATACAAAAACACTGATTCAAAGGGGGCTACATGCAGCTGAATGTTTATAGGAATATTATAATAATAACCAAATTAGGGGCACCTGGGTGGCACAGCGGTTAAGCGTCTGCCTTCGGCTCAGGGCGTGATCCCGGCGTTATGGGATCGAGTCCCACATCAGGCTCCTCCGGTATGAGCCTGCTTCTTCCTCTCCCACTCCCCCTGCTTGTGTTCCTTCTCTCGCTGGCTGTCTCTATCTCTGTCGAATAAATAAATAAAATCTTTAAAAAAAATAATAACCAAATTATGGAAAGATCCCAAATATCCAATGACTGATGAAAGGATAAAGAAGTTGTGGTATACAATGGAATATTATTCAGCTATAAAAAAGAATGAAATCTTGCCATTTGCAATGACATGGACAGGGCTAGAGTGTATTATGCTAAGTGAAATAAGTCAGAGAAAGACAAATGCCATATGATCTCACTCGTATGTGGAATTTAAGAAATGAAACAGATGAGTATGGGGGGAAAAAGAGACAGGCAAACCATAAAACAGACTCTTGACTATAGAGAACAAACTGAGGGTTGCTAGAGGGGAGGTGGGTGGAGTGATGGGTTAAATGGGTGATGGGTATTAAGGAGGGCACATGTGATGAGCTCTGGATGTTGTATGTTAAAAAAAAAAAAAAGGAATTAACACCAATCCTTCACAAACTCTTCGAAGAAAGTGAGGAGGAAAAAAATACTTCAGACTCATTTCGGCATTGTCCTAATATTAAAACCATATAATGGTACTACAAGAAAAGAAAACTACAGGCCTGTATTGCTGATGAGTATAGGCAAAAATTCTCAACAAAATACTAGCCAACTCAATTCAGCAGTACCTCAAGAGGATCACATGTCATGATAAAGTGAAATTTATACCTAGGATACAAGGATGGATCATCAATAAATGTGATATTTCATAGTAATAGAAACAAGAAAAAATTCATATGATCATCTTAATAGATGCAGAAAAGGCATTTGACAAAATACAATATCCTTTCATACTAAAAACACCCAACAGATTGAGAATATAAGAAGTTTACCTCAACAAAATAAGCCCATATATCATAAGGCAACTGCTAACATAGTCAATGGTGAAAGGTTGAAAACTTTTCCTCTAAGACAGGAACAAGACAAGAAAGCCCACTCTCATCACTTCTACTCAAAATAGCACTGGAAGTTCTAGTCAGACCAATAAACAAGAAAAAGAAATAAGAGGGATCCAAATCCAAAAGGAAGAAGTAAAACTGTCTCCTTATGATGTGACTCTGTATACAGAAATTCTAAAGAACCCACCAAAAAAAAAAAAAAAAACCAACCAAACAAACAAAGAAACCAAAACGAAAACCAAAACCAAAACACAAAACAAAACAAAACAACAACAACAACAACAACAAAAAACAATTATTAGAACTAATCAATGAATTCAGTAAAGTTTCAGGAAGGAAAATCAGGATATAAAAATCAGTTGAATTGCTATAGACTAACAATGAACCATCTGAAAAATTTTAAAAAGATCCCATTTACATTAGCATCAAAAAAAATAAAAATACTTAGGAATAAATTTAATCAAGGAAGTGAAAGATCAATACAATGAAAGTTATAATACACTGATGGAAGAAATTGAAGAAGACACAAATAAATGGAAAGATCCCATGTCCATAGATTGGAAGACTTAGTATTAAAATGTTCATACTACCCAAAGTCTATGAAATCTCAACCAATTCTAATTGTCCTAATATTTTTCACAGAAATAGAAAAAGACAATCCTAAAATTTATATGGGACTATAAAAGACTACAAGTAGCCAAGGCACTCTTGTAAAAGAACAAAGTTGGGAACATCACATTTCATGATTTAAAACTAGATTACAAAGTTATAGTCATCAAAACAGTATTATACTGGTATAAAAACAGATTTATAGACCAATTGAACAAAAGAGAACTCAGGCATAAGCCCATACTGTGAAAAATATTTGACAAGAGAGACAAGGATACTCAATGGTCAAAGGATAGTTGATTCAATAAGGGTTGGTAGGAAAATTAGATATCCACATGCAAAAGAATAAATTTGGACCTCTACTTTTCACCACTGACAAATATCAACTTGAAATTGATTAAGGACTTAAATGTAAGATCTGAAGCCATAAAACTCCTATGCGGGAAAAAAAACATAGGGGAAAGCTCCTTGATGTGGATCTTGGCAGTAATTTTTTTGATATGACAACAAAAGCACACACACCAAAAGCAAAAATGAAATGGACTACATTAAATGAAAAAGATTTGCACAGCAAAAGAAATAATATAATGAAACAGAAACCTATGGAATGGAGAAAAACATCTGCAAATCATCTCTCTGATAAGGGGTTACTATCCAAAATATATAAAGAACTCATACAGCTCAGCAGCAAAAAACAAAAACAAACAAAGTAATTCAGATAAAATACGGGCAAAGGACCTGAATAGACATTTTTCCAAAGAAGATATACAAATGGCCAATAGGTCCATGAAAATGTACTTGACATCACTAATCATCAGAGAACTGCAAATCAAAACCACATATCACCTCATAAATGTTAGAAAAGCTACTATCAAAATGACAAGAAATAAGAAATGTCCGCAAAGATGTGGAGAAAAGGGAACCCTGTGGTACACCGCTGGTGGGAATGTAAATTGGTGCAGCCACTATGGAAAACAGTATGGAGGGCCCTCAAAAATCTAAATGAAGAATTATCATACCATCTAGCAGTTCTGAGTATGTGTCCAAAGGAAATGGAATAAGTATTTGAAGAAACATTCGCACTCTCCTGCTCTTTGAATACAAGAGCCAACATACAGGTTTCAAGTGTCCATGAATGTATGAATGGATAAAAAAAGTGGCATAGATGTAAGTAAGATATTATTCAGCCATTAAAAAAAAGAAAATATTTCCGCATTTGCAAAAGCACGAATGGATCTGGAGGGAATTATGTGAAGTGAAGTATGTCAGAAGAGAAAAACAAATGTTGTTTAATTTTACCTATATGTGGAAACTAAAAATGTCAAATTCATAGAAACAAAGGGGGTAGACTGGTGTTTACCAGGGATTGGGAGTATGGGGAGATGTTGATCAAAAGCTACAAACCTTCAGTTATAAGATGAACAAGTTCTGGGGATCTAATGTACAACATGGTGACTATAGGTAACGATACTGTATTAATTTACTTGAAAATTGTGTGACGGTAGACCCTAGCTGTTCTCGTCATAACTATAACAACAAAAATGGCAATCATGTGAGGTGAAGGATATGATACTAATCTTATTAAGATACACATTTTGCAATATATACATTGTACACCTTGAACTCACACAATATCATATGTCAAAAATATCTCAATAAAGCTATAAAAAAATAATAAAATTTTAGAGCCTTGCTCCAGGGTAAGTGTAAATACTCCCAAACCCACAGAGCATTCACCCATGCCTTTTACCGTCATGTTCCTCTTGTTGTACCCAAATGCACTCACATGTATGATAAAGAGCTTTACTCACATGGAGGGGCACCTCACAAATCACACCCAGCTACCAAGAATTTTCACATGGAGTAAGTACTCGTGATTTGGGACAGCGTGTGGTATGTAGGGAGCTGTACCCTTCTGCCTCCCACCAGGCCTGCTCTCACTTACTGACAGAATCCATAACTCATACATTATGATTTCAGAGGCTCCAACAGGTATGCCCCTCTGCTTACCTCCAATCTTACTTCAAAAAAGAAAAAAAAAAAAGCTCCTTTATGTAAGGACAGGAACACCTAATCTCAGGCCTTCACCTGGTAAAATCTGTGATTTAGTCCATTGTTATATTATTTACATTGTCGTTTATCTTCTATTTTATAATGGCTTCAAGTAATTGAGTAATTAGATATATCAGATTATTATGATCTATTTTTAGCCATGTTACAATAATATTTTCTTTAAAGAGTAGCACTAGGCCCACCCCTTGCTCTGGACTAAATAATGAATCTCTCATGCCTACTTCCTTAAATAAAATGGGGACTAAATATTAAAAATGCCTACTTTGTGAGTCTGATATGTTAAGCGTGCTTTATAGTGCCTGGCACAGGAAAAGCCCTGATCAACATTAATTGGTATATTAACACAGATTAATATTTGCTGTTAATATCTAGCAAAGAGAAGTGACACCGACAGATGGATTTTGATACTCCTAATGGAATGAAGCACATTGCAATGCAGATGGCATGAGCATTACTGAAAAGGAATGATTTTGGAGCCAGAAGGCAAAAACAGTTCCCCAACATTTCTAACTTGTTGGAGAAAAAAGATTCACTGTAATGAAAACCTCAAACACACACATGTGAATGTCAGAGCCCATAAAAATGTTATCTAGACAGGTATATTTTCTTAAAAATAAAGGATCAAAATGGCTCAGAGTATCTTCCATTATTGATTTGTTTCTATTTATAATTTTGAAAGGTCTTTCATGGTGAGTTTTTCAGATAAGACAGGGCACTGCCTTGCTGGGGAAAGCCCAGAGAAATTCTTGAGAGACTGGCAGGAATGGGGGGAAGGGTAGGTAGAGCAGATGTCTGAAAAGATCTGCAGCTTGAAGCTCCCCCGAGCGTAGACTCTCGGGATGGGGCAGGATCCAGAGTGAAGTGGGGGTTGGAGGGGGTGGAGACAGTTTGGGCACAAAGTTCACAATTTAGTGACATCCATGCAGGCCACAGACATGCACAATTCATATATAGCCAAGATCTCACGTGTATGGTATCACCACATGCAGAAGGAAACACAGACACATGGAAAACGTAATAAGGTCCCTGGTGTCAATCATAAATGTTGGATATATTGCATTAAATTGGATAAATGTTGGGTAAAAGATGGATATATTGCATTGAATTTCCCAGTGTACTTTGGCTTCACAGGCAATGCATGCTGACCTTATGTATTGTCTTTAAAAAATAAGCCCAGGACTTCAAAGTATTATTTATTTTTTTATAAAAAAGCTCTCATAAAAATGTGTGATATGAAAATAATTATGAGAAAATAGCTTTACATTTAGCTAAGCAATTGAGGAAACACTGAACAGATCTCTGGTGAGTGATACATTTATTAGAAGTAAGGAATTCAAATGTCACTTAAACAATCACACCATTATTTCCAGGTAATCAAATCTGGACAACTTTTGACCTAACGAACTGAACTGGATGATGTCCTATTAATGCAGGAGGAACATCTTCTTCAGGGGTCCACATTGGATCCACAGAGATCCCCCTCCTCCTTGCTTCTCTGCTGGAATGTGAATGCTCACAGAGGACACAACAGCAACGCACAGACTTCTCTCCTGCTCTGCTTCCTGCTGAAGCATCATTTCCAGAGGGGACTTCCCACGTCTGCTTCCTAAGGTACAGCCTCCCCTCATTTGTAGGAAGTGAATTCTGCTGTTAGATACCATATTAATTCCTGCATTTCCCCCAGAAAGAATGCTTCTCCGAGAGGCAGCCAGGACTGCTTTTTCTCTACTGCATACCAACTTTTGTTCAGGGCCTGGACATAGTGGGTGCTCTATAAATATTTGCAAAATGAGGGAATAAGGGGCACCTGGGTGGCTCAATGGTTAAGCATCTGCCTTCAGCCCAGGTTATGATCTCAGGGTCCTGAAATCAAGCCTGTGTTGGGCTCCCTTCGCCCCTCCCCCACTCGTGCGCGCACGTGCACGCTCTCTCTCTTTCTCAAATAAATAAATAAAATCTTTTAAAAAATGAGAGAATGAGTGGAAGAAAACACCTCCACTAGGGTGAAAAGTGAAGTGAGGTGTAGAGGGGAGTTGAAAGTAGGAAAAGATTTGCAAAAAAAGCCAACTAATCTATTTCCTAAGTAATAAAGAAAAATTTGTTTCCACCAAAATCCAATATGAAATAAAATTTAATTATACTCCATTTATTAAGCAGAGACACAATCAGAGTTGCTATGTTCAGTAACTCTAAAATTTACAACCTCTTTGGTTTATATGCTGTAGAAATTGCATCATGTCAGCAGATTCACCTGAAAAGTTTTAATATTTTTTTCACTCTTCCTAAACAGCTGCAATTTTAGAACAGTCTGGCATGTGTGTGATAAATTAAAAGATGCTTGATGATAAGCAACATGATCAAAGCTAAGCAAATAAAAGATGAAAAGAAATATATATTATTGCTGATGTTCTGATGAGACTGTGGACTGTCCCCTGATTATTCCTCCTGACCTCCTGCATGCTCTCCCTGTCCTTTGCATGTTCTTTCTTCACTTTCAGGCCAGTCCACATAGGGACCCACCCCTCAGTCAAGGACCCTGTGATCTGCACTTTCTCTCTAAGGGGCCATATCCAGTGCTGTGGCTTTAAATACAAAGGACATGCAGACAATTGTTACATTTCTCTCCTAGACTCTCCGACCCTCCAGGTTCATCTTTTGAGTGAGTAACTCAGAATTTCAAATTATACGTATAACAGGAATCACAATCTTATCCTTTCATGTCCAAAATACTTAAGATTGTCTCCAAGTCTATTCCTCCACATACTCAGTGTTCAAGCCAAAAATTAAGTTAAAGTATCTTATTTATCCCTTCAATAACCCTAATACTCTGTTCATCAGCAATTGCCATCAGAATGAACCTCAACATATATCTTGAGTCTGAACACTTCCCTTCATCTTCACTGTGTAAGTCAAAGCATCTTCATCTGGTATGGGAACTACCTCAATGGGCTCTCTTGGCCCTGGCCCATTCACAGATCTCATGGAAACTGAGTTCTCCCTAATTCATACCTGAATATAAGGAGGCATCGATAAACTATTTATGGAATGTTTGCTAAATGATTAAAAGAATGGCTAATGGGCAACTAGTTGAGAGACCTGAAGTCTAGGGGTTCTGGACTCTGGCCTTGTCTCCAGATTTAGATTTTTATTTTAGTAGGCTTTGGCAGTGATTCTAATGCCATAAACTTAAATTATTTAACAGAGATAAGGTAAGAAGAGACTAATATCTATCATTCGATGTTTAAGCAACACTCTTTATTCATTCCTCATACATTCAGCATATTCATTGAGTACCCATATTCTGGTGAAAGATAAAAATAAACATTTTTCCGGGGGCGCCTGGGTGGCACAGCGGTTAAGCGTCTGCCTTCAGCTCAGGGCGTGATCCCGGCGTTCTGGAATCGAATCCCACATTAGGCCCCTCCGTTATGAGCCTGCTTCTTCCTCTCCCACTCCCCCTGCTTGTGTTCCCTCTCTCGCTGGCTGTCTCTATCTCTATCAAATAAATAAATAAAATCTTTAAAAAAAATAAATAAACATTTTTCCAATGGTGCAAAGTGCCAACTCTAGAGCAGGGGTCAACATACAATGGCTGCTGGTAAAATCTGGCCTCCACCTGTTTTTGTAAATAAGTTTTATATAATCACAACACACATTTATGTGCATATTTTTATGTGCCATAATGACATAATTGAGTAGTTGCAAGAGAGACCATATAGCCCACAAAGCCCAAACTACTGACCGTTATGACATTTACAGAGGAATCGTTTGCTGAACTCTGCTACAGAAAGAAAAGAGGAGAAAGAGACGGTGGGACAGGGATTATGGCAGGATATCTAGGGTAATTTGGAAAGCCCTTAGGATAAAGAAACCGTCCAATAGGTCCTAAAATTGTGAGGGCACAGGTGCTGCACTTGCAAGAGAAGAGTATCAAAACAGAGTGGGAGTTAGTACAAAGGCCCAGTATAAGAAAGTTTGGCATATTGGAGGAACAACAGAGGTGTCAGGGTTCTTGGGCTGGGTGACTGGGGAAGAGTACAAAGTGGTGAAAGCAGGAAGAAAATTCAGATAAATGCACAAGTGGACCACAACTAACCCAAACCGGACTCCAGATAAAGAGGCATCCTGCTGTAAGGCAGGAGGCAGGAAAATTTCCCTCCACCTTTGATATCGAAGAGAGATCTTCCAAAACAAAACCCCTGGAGAGGAATGGCAGTCCCCTCCTGGTCTCCCCAAGAGACTACTGAACTGCTCTGGCCCATGTCTACTGCTCTCAATGACAAGTGACACTGGCTCTAACAGCATGTGAAAGAAATGTTATATCTACAGACTCACACTTTAGTTGTGTTAGTATATAGTATGTGTTATCATTTGTTTTAATTTTAAGAGGTATTTATTCAATATGAATAAGATTATTTCTCTATTCTGAATTTTCCAGTTATATATATAAGTATTATAGCTCATGAATTATTTCATATGAAAGATGCGTTTTTTAAAATCCACCACTGTTATGTATTATAAAGGCAAAAAAGGATGACAAGATGAGACCCTGTCAGAGATACTACCTGTACTGGTCTCTTCTTTTTCTTTCTTTTTCCCTCCCTTTCTTTCTTTCTTTCTTTCTTTCTTTCTTTCTTTCTTTCTTTCTTTCTTTCTTTCTTTCTTTCTTTCTTTTTCTTTCTTTCTTCTTTCTTTCTTCTTTCCTTCTTTCTTCTATCACCTATCATCTCTCTAACCACCCATTTTTCTCTCAGCTATGTCTTTATACTGCAGTAAATCAGTGTGTAACTTCTGTTTCTTTTTCACTGTACCTGAATTCTACTGTTATTCAAAGAAGTTATTTCTCATAATTTTATTTGACAAAATGATTATTCTTAAGTGCTCATTGTCTCCATCTTTTTCTAACCATAAAAGCAAATTTAAACCATTCTAATTGAATCTGCTGTTAACATCTGCATAAATATGTCATGCATTATTCTAGGCTGCTTCTAATGTGTGTGAACTATAGTGTCACACTAGCAATTTTCATGTTTATCAAAAAGCTTTAGTCAAGCCAAAAATCAACTGCCCACAATTTGTTATGCAAATATATTTCCTGGGTCAGATTGAAGACTTCACATAGCTGCACTGACATGGGTACCTGGTGAAGAAAAGTGTTATAAATAAAAAGACTCATGTACAGTTCTATAAGAATTGAGTTGTCTAAACATTTTGGGGGAAATAAATATTTGTTAGAAAATCATTAATCTTAGGTTTTAGTGTTTCTACAGAAAGCACAGGTCATCTTGAAATATATCTTTAGGACATTTGAAGATGTGGGGACTGATCTATGATCATTGTTCCCCAGAAGGTTCTGAATCAGCATCTACCAAAGCAGAGTGCTAGAGCACATTTTTGCCATATGAACTATACCCAACCACACGCAATGGTACCCTAAAACCAAGCATGGCTTCACAGCACCTGGTGAATTGAAGCTGCTAAAATAATTAATGAGATCATTTTGAAAAACTAGGTGATTAATTGGATTTTAAAATAGCCACCAGAGTGGTAACATTTCTATAATGACAGAGTAAGGATCTCTGTAAAGCCACTACTCCATAACAGCAAGAACATTGGCAACACTATTAATCTTTTCAGAACTCTGGAAATTAACCAAACCCTTACAACAGTCCAAGGAGAATTTACACAGACAAATGTTAACAGTTCGGTAAGAAGAGAAAGCTCTGTGGTGTTGTGACTTGTCTACTTCCACCGCCCTCTCCCCACATCTGCAGTGGCTTTGAAAACCAAAGGCTTCCTGACCACAGTAGCTGTGAAAGCCAATAGCTTAGAAGGCATGGGAAGAGTCAGAATGTACTGGGAATTCCCCAATAAGTCCCCATAGAATTTTCACCGTTTATTCTGTTTGGCAGTGTCAGTAGGATAAATAATGACCCTCAAAGATACCCACATTCTAATTCCCAGAACCTGTGCATATGTTACTTTACATGGCAAAAGGGTTTTACAGATGAGATTAAAAGTTTTGGAGGGGAAAAGTATCTTGCATTGTTCAGGGCTCAAAGTGGGCTTAATGTAAACAATGATCCTTATAAGAAGGAGGCAAGAGGGTTAGATTCAAAGAAGGATGTGATGATAGAAGCAGAAGTTGGACCACTGTAGCCATGAACAAAGGAATGCAGACCGCCTCATTAAGCTGGGAAAAACAAAGAATGGAATCTCCTATAGCCTGTGGAAGGAAAAAGGTCTGCTGACAGCTTGATTTTAGCCAAGATCTATTTTAGACTTCTGACCACAAGACCTATAGGATAACAAACCTATGTTCTTTTAGGCCACTAAGTTTGTAGTAATCATTACAGCAGCAATAGGAAACTAAGATTTTGATACCTGGAAGTGGGGTTCTGGCTTTGGGCAGTGGACAGAGGCTAGCGTCATTCTGGGGAGAGCAATAGAAGAAAGCCTAGATTTCCTTGAAAAGACAGTATAAATGTAGATATTAACAGCTCTGCTAGTGAGAATTCAAAGTGAGGACCTATGGTAGAGAAAACATTATCTTAAAGAACATTTAAATCATCATAAACACACTGTTGATAGAGATATTAATATTAAAGGCACTAGGGATGAGGGCTCAAAAGGAAATGAAGAATGTGTCATTGAAAACTGAGGAAGGAGACTCATTGTTATATAGTAGAAGAAACTTTTGCAGAATCGTGTTATACAGTTATGTGGAATAAGAACTTGTGAACAATAAGTTGTAAGTTTAGCTAAGGAGATTTCTGAGCAAAGTGTTTCCTCTTGCTGCCTATAGTAAAATGTGATAGGAAAGAGATAAATTGAGGAGATAAACTGTTATGTAAAAAAGAACCAGAATTTCATGATATGAAAAATTATCAGCCTATCCAGATTACAAAAGATGCTAAATTTAGGAAATAACTGTGAGGGAAGTGTGTTCTGAAGAAAAAGCCAAGAAAATAGCTAGACTTTCTTTTCCTCCTAAGGATCAAAAAATAGAATACTCGATCACACAGAAGGCTCTTTGAAGCAAGTAGGCATGTGACTCTTGGATCTACCCAGCCATCTCAGCAAATGAAAGAATGCTAGACAATAACGTGAATCCACACAAAGAAATAAAGAACACCAAAGAAATTTACATATATATATAAAAGACAAATATGATTTGCTTACTACAGTCTTTTGTCTAATTTAAAAGACAAATACATAAATCAATAATTATATAAATGCACTGATGGGTTAATAATGTATAGAAATATAGTTTATATATAATTAATAACATAAAGGGAGAGTGAGGGAAAGGAGCTATAGTGGAACAGAGCTCTTATACCATGTTAAAATTAAGTTGATATTAACCTGAACTATCTTATTTTAATTAACAATGTTAATTAGACTAACAGACATCTATAGAAATCTCCACGAAACAATAACAGAATACATATTCTCCTCAAGTACCGTAGAATGTTTTCAGGATGAAGCATACACTAGGCCATAAAACAAACCTCATTACATTTAAAATTATTGAAACCATCCAAAGTGTGTTTTCCAAACAAAATGGAATGAAATTATAAATCAATAACAAGACTAAATTTGGTAAATTCATAAATATTTGTAAGTTAAAAAACACATTGCTAAATAATAAAAAGATCAGAGAAGAAATCACAAGGGAAATAAGAAAGTACTTTTAGATAAGTGCAGAAATGCAAAGTTGGTTTAATATAGGAAAATCAATCTATAATGCATACTATTAATATAATGAAGAAAAAATAATATGATGGTCTCTATAGATTCAGAAAAAAAATTAGCAAAACAAATACTCTTTTATAACAAGAGCAGATAACCAATAGGAAATAATTATCAGGTAACTTCCTCGACCCGATAAAGGGTATCTACCAAAAAAAACTCAGTTTACAGCACGCTAAAAAGGAAGAAGAAAAACTATTTCTATGTATAGATAACATGGCATAAAATATAGAAAATCCCAAGCGATCCACAAAAAACTACTAAATGTAATAAGGAAATTCAGTAAAGTTGCAGTTTCCAAGATCAAAATACAAAAGTAAATTGTGTTTCTATACACCAGCAATGAATAATCAGGAAGGAAAATTACAAAACAATTCCAGTTTAAAAGCTTCCAGATGGCATTTTATAGAAATTGACAAACTGATCCCAAAATTCATATGGAAATTCAAAGGACCTAGAATAAACAAAACAATCTTGGAAAGAACAAAGTTGGAGGACTCACAGATCCCTATTTCAAAACTTCCAACGAAGCTTCAGTAACCAAGATAGGGTGATACTGTCATAAGGTTAGGCATGTAGACCAATGAAATAAAATTGACAGTCCACAAATAAACCCTCAATGCAGTCAATTAATTTTTGACAAGGGTGCCAAAACAATTCACTGGGTGAAAAAACAGGCTTCTCAACGAATGGTGCTGGGACAATTGGTTATGCACATGAAAAAGAATAAAGTTAGATTCCTTCCTCTCACCATATGCAAAAATTAATTAAGAATGGATCATAGACCTAGATATCAAAGCTAATATTATAAAATTCTTAGAAGAAAACAGAAATAGAACTTTATGACCTTCATTGGGCAATGGTTTCTTAGATATTATGCCCAAAACACAAGCAACAAAAGGAAAAAATATATTAAATTTATTCAAAATTTACAATTTTTGTACTTCAAAAAAAAAACATTTAATAAAACAACCCAGAATGCAAGAAAATATTTGTACAACATATGATATTATAAGGGATTTATAACAAAAATATTTAAAGAAATCTTACAACTCAACAATAAAGAGTCAGATGATGCAATTGAAAAATGCATAGAGCGTTGAGTACACATATCTGCAAAGAAATATACAAAGGGCCAGTAAGTATTTGAAAATATGCTCAACATCATTAGTTATTAGATAAAATGGAAACAAATCACCATGAAATATCACTTCACACCCACCAGGATAGCTAAAATAAAAAAGATAATATCAAGGTTTTGATGAGAATATGGAGAAGTTGGAATACTCTAACACTGCCAGTGAGATTGTAAAATGATGAATTCAATGTGGAAAAATTGGAAGTTCCTCAAAATATAAACACAGTTACCATATGACCTAGGAACTCTACTCCTAGGTATATGCCCAAGTATATTGAAAACATAAGTCAAAACTTGTAATGAATTTTCACAGCAGAATTATTCATAATAGTAAAAATGTGAAAAAAAAATGTCTATCACTTGAAGACTAGGTCTTCAAATTGTAGTATATCCATGATACTTTATGTGGAAAACCCAAAAGACTTCACCCCCAAATTACTACAACTCATACAACAATTAAGCAATGTGGCAGGATACAAAATCAATGCTCAGAAATCAGTTGCATTTCTATACACGAACAATGAGACTGAAGAAAGAGAAATTAGGGAATCTATTCAATTTACAATAGCATCAAAAATCATACGATATCTTGGAATAAACTTAATCAGACAGGTAAATGATCTATATTCTAGCAACTACAGAACACTGATGAAAGACATTGAAGAAGACACAAAAAGATGGAAAAACATTCCATGCTCATGGATCAGAAGAACAAATGTAGTTAAAATGTCTATGCTATCCAGAGCAATCTACATGTTCATGCCATTCCAATCAAAATACCAATGACATTTTTCAAAGAGCTGGAACAAACAGCCCTTAAATTTGTGTGGAATCAGAAAAGGCCCTGAATCACCAAGGAAATGTTGAAAAAGTGAAACAAAGCTGGTGGCATCACATTGCCGGATTTCAAGCTATACTACAAAGCTGTGATCACAAAGACAGCATGGTACTGGCACAAAAACAGACACATAGACCAATGGAACAGAATAGAGAAGCCAGAAATGGACCCTCGGATCTATGGGCAACTAATCTTTGACAAAGCAGGAAAAAACATCTAGTGGAAAAAAGGGAGTCTCTTCAATAAATGGTGCTTGGAAAACTGGACAGCTATATACAAAAGAATGAAACTTGACCACTCTCTCACACCATACACAAAGATAAACTCCAAATGGATGAAAGACCTCGATGTGAGACAGGAATCCATCAAAATTCTAGAGGAGAACATAGGCAGCAACCTCTTTGACATCGGCCACAGCAACTTTTTCATGACACGTCTCCAAAGGCAAGAGAAACAAAAGCAAAAATGAACTTTTGGGACTTCATCAAGATAAAAAGCTTCTGCACAGAAAAGGAAACAGTCATCAAAACAAAGCGGCAACACATAGAATAGGAGAAGATATTTGCAAGTGAAACTACAGATAAAAGGCTGGTATCCAAGATCTATAAAGAACTTCTCAAACTCAATACATGAGAAACAAATAATCAAATCAAAAAATGGGCAGAAGATATGAATAGACACTTTTCCAATGAAGACATACAAATGGCTAACAGACACATGAAAAAATGTTCAAAATCATTAGCTATCAAGGAAATTCAAATCAAACCCACATTGAGATACCACCTTATGCCAGTAAGAATGGTAAAAATGGACAAGGCAAGAAACAACAAATATTGGAGAGGATGTGGAGAAAGGGGAACCCTCTTACACTGTTGGTGGGAATGCAAGTTGGTACAGCCACTCTGGAAAACAGTGTGGAGGTCCCTCAAAAAGTTAAAAATAGAGCTACCCTATATGACCCTGCAATTGCACTACTGGGTATTTACCCCAAAGATACAGACGTAGTGAAGAGAAGGGCCATATGCAACCCAATGTTCATAGCAGCATTGTCCACAATAACTAAACTGTGGAAGGAGCCAAGATGCCCTTCAACAGATGAATGGATTAAGAAGATGTGGTCCATATATACAATGGAATATTACTCAGCCATCAGAAAGAACAATTACCCAACATTTGCAGCAACATGGACGGGACTGGAGGAGATGATGCTAAGGGAAAGAAGTCAAGCAGAGATGGCTTCTCTCATTTGTGGAACATAAGGAATAGCAGGGAGATCAGTAGGAGAAGGAAGGGAAAAATGAAGGGGGTGTAAACAGAGGGGGAAATGAACCACGAGAGACTATGGACTCTGGGAAACAAACTGAGGGTTTCGGGGGGTGGGATGGGGGATTGGGATAGGCTGGTGATGGATATTAAGGAGGGCATGTATTGCATGGAGCACTGGGTGTTATACACAAACAATGAATAATGGAACACTACATCAAAAACTAATGATGTACTGTATGGTGACTAACATAACATAATAAAAAATTTTAAAAAACCAACAAATTGTAGTATATCCATACAATGGAATATTACTCTGCAAACAAAAGGAATGCAACACTTGTACATGCTACAATATGGAGAAACCAAAAAAAAAAACATTCTCTGTGAAAGAAGTCAGTTACAGAATGCCACATATAATATCATACATTTATATGAGATATCCAGAATAGGCAAATTCAATTACAAAAAGTGGATGCTAGGATCTGAGGGAAAGAGAAAATGGGGAGTGACCGCTAATGTGTACCGGGCTTATTTTGGAGGTGATAAAAATATACCAAAATTAGATAGTGGTGACATTTGCATAATTTTGTTAATATACTAAAAAACTATTAATGTGTATGCTTTAAAAGAAGGAAATTATGGTACATACATTACATCTCATTAAAGTCATTATTTCAAATTTAGACACCAGAACTGTAAGTTACATGAGACTTGACCCCAAGTTAAGCCCTGCTTTTTAACTCTGTAGAATTCACTACCATGTCAGTAACCTAAGTCAAAAATGGATAAATCATCTTTATCTAGAAAATGAAAAGGTTACCCATAAGCTTTATTCCTTCCATTTCTTAATAATATGATGATATGAATGACTCAGCTCCAAATCCTGTTCAGTTTAGTTTTGAAAGTGTTAATGTGATCAAATCATACTTCTAGATTTCAATTTCTAAATAATCAAAGTAATCATATTAGGAGACACAGTATGATCTGTAATTCTAGATTGCAAAAATTGAGTTGAAGTTTATCTAAGTAACCATGAAAATGTTTTCTGAACTCTTAAAAGGCTTAGTTTCACAGATTCACATTCAACTTTCCTCCCTGAATTGTTGCAAACATTGAGAGGTTTAGACAAAATGTTGGCATGTAGCTATCTTAGTTTTAGGAAATCCATTTGTGAACTGACACAACATTTAAATGGACCTCATTTTTCCTTCAGTTTCAGATTCTTTGCTTGTTTGCTTATTTGCTTATTCAGTCAGAAACACTTAAAATCACATGCCATCACTTCTTGTTGTTAACCAAAGTAGTAGGTAGGAATGTGGTAAAGACTTTCTCCCATTAAATTAGTCTCTGATTATTTCATTCATGTCTGGTGGGCCAATTAGGAAGCAGCAGACTAAACAGTGTAGGTCCAACCCACAGAAAAGTGAACAATAAGAATTCAGCTTCTTACATATTTTATTTTTGAAAATTACACAAATTCTCCAAATAACAACAGAGTCAACAGAGTGACAGAGGAGCATTTATGGTCTCATTTTAGGTCATCTCCTCCCTTCCTTTGTCCCCTTAGTCGATCATTCCTTTTTTTTTTTTAAGATTTTATTTATTTATTTGAGAGACATAGTGAGCAAGAGAGAGAGCCCAGGAGTAGGGGCAGAGAGAGAGAGGGAGAAGCAGGCTCCTCTGCTGAGCAGGAAGCCCAACACAGGGCTCAATCCCAGGACTCTGGGATCATGACCTGAGCCAAAGGCAGACACATAACTGACTGAGCCCCCAGGCACCCCGTTAGTTAATCATTCTTGTGAAAAAGATGGGAGCTAAGCTTCAGTTTACATTTTGCCAAATCATCCCAGACCAGAAAGTAATAGATCCAGGATGAAAATGACCCTTGGCAATATATCTCTGGTATGAATGACAGAGCAGTATCCTTAATCATATATCTCAGCTATATTTTCATATTTAGTAAGAACAACACAGGAGATAACACAGTAATAGTTTTCACATTCTATGGTAGTAGTTTTCAAATGGAAGCCCTATTCCCCATCCTAAAACTCACACTTTAAGGGTTTATTTGCAGAAGACTTTTAAATTTCAGAGAAGTTGAATATAACCACTCCTGGGGATAGGCTAGATATATCTTGATTTATGAAAATGCTTAGGCATACATTTGTATATAAAGGTTAGGAAAGGAAGGAATCAAAAGCAAGTTAGTAGAATCAAATTTATCTTCCATCTATTCAAGACAAAAATGAAATTTAAAGAAGAACATACAAAACCTAAGGTGAGTAGAAGAAAAGAAATAATAAAGATCAGAGCAGAAATAAATGACATAGAGACTAAAAATTTAAAAATCAATGAAATCAAGAGCTGGTTCTTGTAAAGAAATATATAAAATTGAGAAACCCTTAGCTGGACTCATTAAGAAAAAAAGATAAAGGGCCCAAATCAATAAAATCCAAAATGAGAGAGGAGAAGTAACAATTGACACAGAAATACAAAAGATTATAAGAAAATACTAAGAAAAATTATATGCCAACAAACTGGACAACCCAGAAAAAATGGATAAATTCCTAGAAACATGCAATCTTCAAAAATGAAACCAGCAAGAAATAGAAAATCTGAACAGACCAACTACAAGTAATTAAGTTGAATTGGTAATCAAAAAACTACCAAAAATTTAAAGTCCAGGACCAGATGGATTGACAAATGAACTCTACCAAACATTTATTTATTTAGTTTTAAAGATTTTATTTATTTATTTGACAGAGAGACAGCCAGAGAGAGAAGAATCACAAGCAGGGTGAGTGAGAGAGGAAGAAGCAGGCTCCCAGCAGAGGAGCCCGATGCAGGGCTCGATCCCATAAGGCAGGGATCACGCCCTGAGCTGAAGGCAGACGCTTAACTACTGAACCACCCAGGTGCCCCAAACTCTACCAAACATTTAAACAAGAGTTAATGCCTATTCTCCTCAAACTATTCCAAAAAATAAAGGAGAAAGGAAAGTTTCCAAGTACATTCTATGAAGCCAGTACTACCCTGATAACAAAACCAGACAAAGATACCACAGAAGAAGAAAATTACAGGCCCATATCCCTGATGAACACGGATGCAAAAATCCTCAACAAAATATTAGCAAAATGCATACACGAATATATTAAAAGATCATTCAACACCATCAGGTGTGATTTATTCCTTGGATGCAAGGATAGTTCAATATTCACAAATCAATCAATGTCATACCTCATACTGACAAAATTAAAGATAAAAATCATATAATCATTTCAATAGATGCAAGAAAAACATTTGGCATGATTCAACATCCATTCATGATAAAACTCAATAAAATGGGGTTACCTCAACATTACATGAAAAATCCATAGCTAACATAATCCTCAATGGTGAAAAAAAGAGCTTTCTCTCTAAGGTCAGGAACAAGACAGGATGTCCACTCTTACCACTTTGTTCAACAAATTACTGAAAGTCCTAGCCACAGCAATCAGACAAGGAAAAGGAAATAAGCATCCATATTGGTAAAGAAGAAGTTAAACTGTCATTATTTGTAAATGGCATGATACTATACACAGAAAATCCTGAAGACTCCACCAAAAAACTATTAGAAGTAGTAAATTCAGTAAAGTGGCAGGATACAAAATAGGATACCCAGAAATTAGTAGTGTTTCTATACACTAACAACAAAGTCACAGAAAGATAAATTAAAAAAAAAAAAACCAAACACAAAACTGTTTAAAATTGCAACAACAAAAAAAAAATGCCTAGGAATAAACTTAACCAAAGAGACGAAAGACTTGCACTCTGAAAACTACAAAACAAAGGTGAAAGAAATTTAAGATGGCACAAGCAAATGGAAAGATATTCATGGACTGGAAGAACTAATATTGTCAAAATGCCCATATTAACCAAAGCAATATACAGATTTAATGCATTCCCTATGAAAATACCAACAGCATTTTTCACAAAACTAGAACCAATAATCTTAAAATTTGTATAGAACCACAAAAAACTGAATAGCCAAAGCAATCCTGAGAAAAAAGAATCTAGCTGGAGGTACCACAATTTTATATTTCAAGATACACTACAAAGTTTTAATAATCAAACCAATATGGCACAAAAACAGACACATAGATCAACAGAACAGAACAGAGACCCGAGAAATAAACCTACATTTATATGGTCAATTTAACTATGACAAAGGAGGAAAGAATATACAATGAGGAAGAGAATCTTTTCAATAAATGGTGCTGGGAAAACTAGACAGCTACATGTAAAAAAAAAAAAATGAAACTGGACTACTTTGTAACACCACACATAAAAATAAACTCAAAAAGAGTTAAAGATCTAAATGTGAGACTTGAGACCATAAAAATCCTAGAAAAGAGCACATGCAATAATTTCTCTCACATTAGCCACTGCAACATTTTTCTAGATATGTCTCCTGAGGCAAGGGAAATAAAAGCAAAAATAAACTACTGTGACTGTATCAAAATACAAAGCTTTTGCACGGCAAAGAAACCCATCAAGAAAACAGAAAGGCAACCTACTAAATGGGAGAAGATATTTGCAAATGGTATATCTGATAAGGGGTTAATACCCAAAACACCAAAAAAATCCCAAACAGTCCAATTAAAAAATGGGCAGAGGACCTGAATAGATGTTTTTTCGAAAGAAGACATACAGTCGGCAACAGACACATGAAAAGATGCTCAACATCACTCATCATCAGGAAATGCAAATTGAAACCACCATGAGATATCAACTCACACCTATCAGAATGGCTAAAATCAAGAAGACAAAAAATAACAAGTGTTGGTGGAAATGTGGAGAAAAAGGAACACTTGTACGTTATTAGTGGGAATATAAATTGGTGCAGCCACTGTGGAAAACAATATGAAGTTTCTTCAAAAAAATTAAAAATAGAAATATCATATGATCCAATAATTCCTCTATTGGGTATTTACCCAGGGAAAATGAAAACGCTAACTTGAAAAGATATATGCAACCTTATGTTTATTGCAGCATCATTTACAATAGCTAAGACATGGAAGCAATCTAAGTGTTCATTAATAGACAAATGGATGAGGAAATGTGGTATATATATTCAATGGAATATTATACAGCCATAAAAGGATGAGATTGTGCCATTTGAGACAACATGGGTAGACCTAGAATATTATGTTAAATGAAATAAGTCAGACTATGAAAGAAAAATGTTGTATGATTCCACTCATAAATGGAATATAAAAAATAAAAAGCAAAAATCAGAAATAGGAAAATCGGTAGGAAAAGGAAAGGAAGAATGAAGGGGGGGTAAACAGAAGGGGGAATGAACCATGAGAGACTGTGAACTCTGGGAAACAAACTGAGGGTTTTAGAGGGGAGGGGGGTGGGGGATTGGGATAGCCCAGTGATGAGTATTAAGGAGGGCACATATTGCATGGAACACTGGGTGTTACACACAAATAATGAATCATGGAACATTACATCAAAAGCTAAGGATATGCTGTATGGTGACTAACATAACATAATAAAAAATTATTATAAAAAAATCAGAATCAGAACTATAAATAGAGAAGAAACTGGTGGCTACCAGAGGGGAAAGGGTGGGGGGTTGGGTAAAATGAGTGAAAGGGAGAGGGAGATTCACTAGTTGTGGAATGAGTAACTGATGGGAATAAAAAGCAAAACATAAGGAATATAGTCAATGATATAACGATGTAATGGTGCAGATGTTAACTATACTTGTGAGCATAGCACACAAGTATAAACTTGTCAAATCGCTAAGTTATACATCGGAAATTAAGGTAACATTGTGAGTCGCTGAACTCACATAAACTTTTATTTATTTATTTTTTTATTTTATTATGTTAGTCACCATACAGTACATCCCCGGTTTCCGATGTAAGGCTCGGTGATTCATTAGTTGTTGAACTCATATAAACTTTTAAATGAAATTTAATCAACTACTGAGTCACTGCACTTGGTCCTAATTTGTTCAAACAGGAGTTTTTTTAATTTTAATTTTAATTTTTTTAAAGATTTTATTTATTTATTCGACAGAGATAGAGACAGCCAGCGAGAGAGGGAACACAAGCAGGGGGAGTGGGAGAGGAAGAAGCAGGCTCATAGCAGAGGAGCCTGATATGGGGCTCGATCCCATAACGCCGGGATCACGCCCTGAACCGAAGACAGAAGCTTAACCGCTGTGCCACCCAGGCGCCCCAGGACTTTTTTTTTAAACAAATAATGAAATGTGAATTGGATGTGGAACTAGGGTTTTGAATCCAAATTTTGTAAATGACATGTGTTAGATATTGATCCAGATCCAGTCAGTTATCATGTGCCTAGTAATAATAGCAATAAAAATAATACAAACTTTATTGTGCACTTCCTCTGTGTCAGCCCTATGTGAAGCTCACTGTGTGCTGTATTTTGTTTAAACTATATTATAGCCCTGTGAAGAAGGTACAAATGAGGAAAGAGGCTCAGAAGAGTGAAATATCTGGCCCAAATAGGAAAGGCAGGAGTTGAACACAGACTGTCTGATAGTAAACTCTTGGTACCCATACTGCCTATTGTTAATGTCATTAAACTTTAGGTGCCTTTTCTGCAAAGTGGATTGGAAAACGCATGCTTCAAATTACTTAAGTAAAGATCAGGAAAGAGTGCAT